>NW_010549287.1:0-10248 GCF_000687285.1 Phaethon lepturus | reverse complement strand
ATTCCTGCTTCGTGACTAAAATGACTGGTTTTATGAGGCACTCCTGCTAAAATGTATTTTTATCCTTGGATTTCATATACAGTAGAAGGAAAACTTTGAATATGAAGGATGCTAGAGCCCTGAAAACTAACATAAAAATCACTAGTCTCACAGTGCAATTACTTTTACCTGTTAAGTAGAAAATAAAACAAAAACACCTGAGTTACCAGGCTTTTATAACCCTGTGAAGGAAATGTTGGGGAAAAAACACAGGGAGTAAGAATTAAACTGTAACTCAAAACAGATAAGATTCCTAGAAATTGTGCAACTTCAAAACACTTCAGCTTTGTGGAGTTCTGCAACATTTGAGCAAATATAATTTTGCAAATGAAGCCATATTTAATGTAGAAGTAATAGCGATGTTGGTCTGGAAGACTTGGAGAGTGAAAACAGACTTAGGATTTTTTTCCTTTTACAAATTTTTTGGTAGATTCACATCTACTAAGATACCGACTTTTCAAATCGACTTGTTTCAGAAGAACTTTGTTGTATCTAAAGGAAGAAGAAAAATGAGTAAAAAACCATGTTAGACTCAGACTGATAATTAGACATTGATTTTGTGCTGTTTGTTATTATCAATAGAAAATCCAAGAATTCTGTTATCTCTGAGAAAAAAGAAATGCATTCCTATCAGATAACAAGCTCATTCTTATTGCAATCAAGTCCTATTGGTAATATGGCATGTTTTCTTTAGTGATTAAAAAAATGGAGAAGAGATTTTTCGTGTAACATTTCTTGAAGTAATATCAGCATATATAAAAAATGCTGATCTGTTTGTGTCATAACACTCTAAATTATAACATTCTGAACTCTTAAGCACAGAGCATCATGTACAGAGACTCAGGAAATTTTAATATGTAGACTTCTGGATTTTATTATTTCTGTCTTGTTTCCTTTCTTCCTTGCTTGCTTGTTTTCATTCATTAATTTCTTTTATCTCTCTTTCTCTCTCTTTTTCATCTTTTTTGTCTTTCTTTCTAGAAATAGTTACGTTTTTTGTGTCAGTTGATGCTGGCACTGGGCTACGAAACCTCCAGGCACTAGGCTACGAAACCTCCAGGCACTAGGCTGAACTGACGTTTATGACTGCCCCATCAAAGTTCTGGCAGGTACTGTTGTTTTGCATTTTAATAAGACAGATTATATTGGTCAATTTTTAACTGCATGTACTCTGGAGAAAGCTACACTGTACAGGATCTGAACATGGAGAAAGAGTACATCAGTAGTAAAGTGTAGAAATAATGTAAAACTATTGTGAAGTTTAAAAAAAAAGGGAAATTAGAACTGTTTTATTTTGTAAATGTTATGGTGCCTGTTTCTCCACCTGTCTTTGCTGGTGCCCTGTTGAGGAGCTGAGATGCACGCAATAAGCAGAAAATCTGAATAAGTAAATAATGAACCTGATGTATAGATTACTTGCCAGTTAATGCCACTGCATGTGGATCCCTTTGTGCAGCTATTCTGAGATGACTGAAGTAGAATTTCTTACGAGTAGAAAAGCTGCTAGATTCATATTTGCCTGGAAGTTTGTTTTGGATTGTTTTGCTTAGTTAACTTTTACAATCTATAATTGTAAATTTTAGTAAATTACAAACAAAACAGCTTATGCAATAATGTTAGCATTAGTTGGAATTGCTTAAAAATATACTGTAAGGCTCTCAAAATACATGAATACTGATCGTCTAAGAATTTCATTCCCAATGCAGATAAGATTACCATATTTTTATTTGCCTATTTGCGAAGTCCAGTGAAATGAACTGCAGATGCATAGTCTCTGCCTCTTCCTGCCAATAACGCTGCATGTAAATGAAGATTGCTACATTACCAGTGAGCTATGTAGCTGTAGAGTCACACCATTTGCCACAAAAGCACATGGTCCAGAGGGTTAGGAGTGAAAAATTTCTTCTCAGTCTTAATTCTGATTATGCTAGTGATTTGCTGTGCAATCTTGGAAAAGTCATTTCATCTTTAAATGCTTTGCTCTTCCATGCTAAAATTGAATTCATTATCACAGAGGCACATAGTGAACACTCCTTATCATTTCTGTACTACAATCTGGAGGAAAGTGTTGTGTGAGTCTTTTGCTACTGTAATACCCAAAATGGGCAAATATCCTCTGTAAAGAAATGCTTGTAACTGGTGATTAAACATGTGCAAATCTTACTTGTCATTATCTTTAAGAAAAAAGAAAGTTAGACTTCATCTCTCTTTCAGATGAAATCTTAGGACATGACCATAACCTCTAGCTAAGCAAGTCACAAAGGGGTCTAAATTAGAACGGGAAAGATTTTGTGTAAATCTTCTGTATTTAGGAAATCACTTCTAAGATGAGCTATATTTCATAAATTATTTTTCTAGGAAATAGGGTAACTATTTAAAACATAATAGCTTTACTTGTGATAAGGTATTTAGTGGTCCTCAACATGACATTAAATACTGCTGTAGTGTGAGGCAAGCCCTTCCTAGCCATTTTTTTGTGGGCACTGGGAAGAATTCACTTTGTATGAAAACCACCTCAGTAGAGAATGCTGTTGCAGGGCACTAATCAATGCCAAAGTCCTGTAATCAGACTGCGTCATAACGCCATGGGAAGCAATGTGTGTATGTGTTTGCTGAAGGATCTGAATGCTTCCTTTATGCTTTCCTGAAGAATGCTTTGCTATATTTTAGCTCTTCCTTGCATGTGGTCTGTGGAAGGTTTTCTGAGCATAGATAGTAAGTCCTCTCCTGCTGCATCTGGAGTGACTATTGTCTCTTCCACCTAAACTTGTTGCTATATCCTGCTTTTCTATATTTTTTTGTCTGTAGTGTTGTTAAGTGGGGCCTTTGGATGCTGGATATGCTGCTCAGGAAAGGTTGGAAGTGCTGTAATACTGACTTCAGTTGGTGCCAAAAACTCTATATAATTCCTTGTGGTTTTTCACTTTGCCTCTGATTGTACAGAAGCCTAATTCCGTTCAGCTTCGCTGCTTTTTGTCAAAATGCATTGTGGTAATTGTCAAATCATATACGGGCATTTGAGGGCCAAATAATTATCTTGTTCATGTTTCATTTATGAGTAGTGCTTTCCAGGTAGTATGTTCGAATTTTGCAGAGATAGTTTTCATTGATATATACAATCACAATGTTCTTACCACTTCCTGTGCTGCAGCACTCCTGCTGCTCATGTGTTGTGCCTGTGCCGTACAAGGGATATCCAAAGGGCATTTTGAACAGACAAAATTGCATTGCTTTGAAAAAATTCTCACTAGCAAATTTCACTCAAGTGAAGCCTGTTGAGATGGTCCTGTTTAGATCTCAATAAATATCTTCTGGTGGTGTTTCCAGACTCGCATTTCATCACACATGACTAGGTAGGAGCCTCACTTTTCACATCCTGAGGTTAAACACTTAATTGTGCTTTTGCTAGTTTGAAAATGGATTATTGAACTTCTTTCCTTTTAATGGGCTTCCAGACAGGAGCTGTGCAGAGATCACAGTAAAGTCAAAATGACATTGCTGGAGGGTTTTATAGAAATGAAATCTACTCAGAATGGACCCAGCTCTGGCATGTCAAAACAGGCTAAAAAAACCAAACAAAACCAGACCTGATCCATGTCTACAAAAACTCCCTGCAATTCCTGGTGTGGCATACCAAACAATAGCTCTTGTGCTTTTGAGTCTTGATTTGCAGCTTACCTAGCACTTCCAATGTAGTCACCTTGACTCATGCTTATATCGATGCCTGATACAATGCTTGTACTGATGTCTTCAAATACAACTGTTACAATATGGTAGACCTGTCATTCCCCTTCTAATTTGTAAAGATGCTTCAAGATGCTTTTTGGGATACAATTATTATTGCATCTGGAGATTTAATCTTTAGAAGGAAAACTGGCATTCTGCTCAGTTCAACTCATTCTTAGCAAAGTGAAACTTTCAGTTGTTTATAAAGAATGAGATCTTCAGTTACTGTTCGTTGGTCTGTATGTAGAAAACAAGACAGTTGATCAAATGAGCATGACTATTCTGTAGAAACTGGACATACATCTTTTTAGATGATCATTCACGTTAGTTCCAAAAAGACTCCAGGCATAAATTTAAGGATCAGACAGATCAGACATTCTATAGCCTTTGCATTCAGAAATGCTTTTGAAAATGTAAGACTAACAAGAGTAGACCAGACTACTTACAGATAAAAATGTAGAGTATTTAGCAAGAAGTACTGCAAGAAGTTAATTTTTAATAAGTGTGGGTTTTTTCCCCTCTGTGCAAATGAATTGCTTGACTGGCTGTAGGGGGCAAAGTTTGGAGAAAAATTTGATTTAAGGCTGACTGATCATTGTGCAACATACGCTTATGTATATAAGATACTGCCTGAGCTTTTTACAGGTTTACAGGTTATTTGAATTAGTACTTTTGCCCTTTGGCTTGACTAATATTTCACCAACTTTAATGAACTGAATTAATCATATATGCTACCCTTAAGTTTCTTGTGCTCTGGCATATTTTGATGCGATTCTGGTTTTCAATAGTACAGTTAATAACAAAAACCTGTCTTATCATTGTCAAGCATTACTGTTTTTTGCCAGAGTTGAAACTAGTGTTTGAGAAAGCATTGTAGAGTCTAGTGAATACAGATTATTAAAAAAAAATAATTGATAACTAGCCCAAATGTTGAAGATTTGTGGGTCTTTTAAGGAAATAGATTTCAAATTTGTATGACCTTGCATATACTTCTTTTTTATTACTAGAACTAAAAGAATACTGCAGAAGTGAAAGGTAGCATCTGTGACAATGCAGAAGCAATAGCATTATGTGCTAGGGCTAAACTACGGAATCTAGGACCTTTATCAATACCTGGTAATTCAGCTGTACCAGTAGAGGGAGCCTATGGTTTTGAATACCTAAAGAAGTATGCCTAGCTAGACCATCTACAGTAAGTTTGCTCTTTGTCCTTTGCTTACTTCTCTCTACTAAAGCATGTTAGGACAATAATATAGATGAAGGCAGAAGTAGGTGATGCTATTAGTTGCATTTGCAGTGACTTTGATAACTATCCTTGCAAGTCTCCTAGACAAGAATGGCTTCCATCCGAACAACCTTTTCAAGACTGCATCATCCACATTATAACTGTAATTTTACCTTGGGTACTCCACAACCAGTACATTCCTTGGTAAAATAGGTTGTGGTCTTTCCATGTCTCTTCATGATTGTTTAAAATATCTACAAATAATGAATTAAAGAATATGCACTTGTATATCAGAGAAACATTAAAAGCATGCACATAAAATTCCAGAAGATTATGAAAACTATACTATTAATGTTAGAACTATAGAAACTCTATATGATAGTCAACAGAAAAACCTTTCTTTTAAAAAAATCAGTCTGAAATGTTCAGAAGTGATCAGTTCACTTTATTTCATCCAAACTGAACTGATACTTTATAAAATCCAAGAGTAGATCAGCGCTGAACAATTTTCAAAGTCTTCCTTTCACAGGAAGGAAGCTTTTTAAAAGAATTGCCTTTTTAACATTCCACTTATTAATAGTTAGTTAATTCTTTGACCTTATTTGAAGGAACTGGATTTTTTCTTCTGTGCAGTGTTGTCGTGGTTTAGCCCCAGCTGGCAGCTAAGCCCCATGCAGCCACTCACTCACTCCCCCACAGCTGAAGAGTAAAAGTGAGGAAACCCATGGTTTGAGATAAAGACAATTTAATAAGTAAAGCAAAAGCCGCGCACACAAGCAAAGCAAGACAAAGAATTCATTCACTACTCCCCATGGGCAGGCAGGTGTTCAGCCATCTCCAGGGAAGCAGGGCTCCGTCACTCGTAATGGTTTCTTGGGAAGACAGACGCCATAACTCCGAACGTCCCTCCACCCCTTCCTTCTTCTTTGTCCCAGCTTTATATACTGAGCATGACATTATATGGTATGGAATATCTCTTTGGCCAGCCTGGGTCAGCTGTCCTGGCTGTGTCCCCTCCCAGCTTCCCGTGCACCCCCAGCCTACTCGCTGCAGGCCAGCATGAGAAGCTGGACTGTCCTTGACTACTAAGCAACAACTCAAAACATCAGCACCTTATCAACATTTTCTCATCCCAAATCCAAAATATAGCCTCACACTAGCTTCTATGAAGAAAATTAACTCTACCCTGGCTGAAACCAGGACAAGTGTTTATCAATTCCATGACAGATGAACATCAGCCTCCACTTTATTTCTTATTTAAGCAGAATTCCCAGCAAACTGCAGTTTAAACGAAGCCTTTTTCTGTTGTTGAAACCTGTGTGCTTGAAGGAAACCACCATACACAGCTGTCTTGATTTTCTTCCTCACTGCTTGCCAGATTCACATAGTGCTTTCCCCAGTGTCTCTGAGCATGATGATACTATCCAACTCTTTCATTAGCATACCAGCTGCAAAATTAATGGAGAAATACGTAATTCTTGCAGTTTTACTGTAAACTGATTTGGACTTACAGTTTTCAGATAGGACAGCTGCACTTCAACTGGGAAGTGTGAGTTTGGGATGTGTGAATGTATGCAATGCCTGAATATATGTATATACACAGAGATGAATCCTTTGATACTGATGGAATTTACAAAATTATTGTAAGCATTTGGAGTGAGAACATTTGCAGAAGATGTAACTGTGGATCCTGAAGGCCCTGTTTTTAGTAAATTAGCAGTTATTTTCTTGAAATACTGCTACATAGATCTGTATGCCTAGGACCGATGGGGACTGAGTGATGGATTACAGCAAAGTACGGTTTGATGGCTGTCTTTGTAAGCAGGATGTTTCAGTATTCTTGCCAGGTACTGTTAACTTAGCTAACATCTATATTCTAACTTTTGTATTATATTTACATATAAGGACAACGAATAAGTCAAACAATAAAATGCTCTGGGTGACTAACTACAGTCTGCTGGCAGCTTAGTACCTAACAAAGAATTATTCCAGTTTTATGTCTGGTGATGAACTGTATGCAGTATACAGTGTTAGGCAAAAGATCTGGTCTTCAAAAACACTGTAAAATAATTACATTAGCTCATTCATGGCATGCTTACAGTGACTGCATTGGATGAAGATATCTCTTAAAGAACATAGATTTACCCAACATATCATGTAATGTCACCAAAATGATGTGAAGAAAATCGTCTCCAGTAAAAACCTCAAAATATACAATTCATTTCTCTGTGACAGCTGTCAGATGGAGAACAAGACTAAGTAGCTATTATCAAAGGGTTGGTATTCTAGATGGAAAAATGATAATGAGACTAGCAAGATAACCAGATTGGGATGCTCTGAAAGAACCACTTCATAATTCATTAAATGTCAGTGACCCTACTTGAAGGCTTCTTTTTTTTTTAAATGCCAAGCTAGTTATTGAAATGGTTCTAAAATTTTAATTTATGATTATAAAATTCTACTGCTTTTTTGTTACCAAATAGAAAGAAGAAATGTTATAAGGAAACAGGATTTTCTCCTGAAAGGAAGCACACTTAAGTGTGTGGATTTACTTATGTTTCAGGCATTTTACTCTTCCAGACAAGTGTCAGGTAGGATGTAAGGTGATGATAACATCAATCTCCATGAAATCAAAGTTTTTGTAATCTCAGTTATTTTTTATCAAAGGACAACAAAATGAACAACTGCTACTTTAAAAAGCTTTTTCTTTCTTTTTGCTTTTCTGTTTATTTAATAAAAGCTATATACTCTGACTGAGGTGCAGAAAGCCATGTCTGTTACAGCTTGTTTTACTGTATTGGAAATGCTGCATCTCTGTAAATCCAGTGGTTGTTGTCCTTCAACCTGTCCCTGTTGCCAGCTGCTGCAATTATCCGGACCTATAAACTTGAAGGCAACATCTGAATAAAATGGCAGGTCTCTTTGTCCAAACATAGAAAGACATCTTCACCTGAAAGCTGTTTACAAAGCTCAAAGGTTTACAAACTCTGTGCTGTGGAATGAGTTGCCTCCAATTTAGACAGTCAGCTGAGCTACCTCACCTGAATGTCTCAATTTAGCAAGTTCCGATGACCTGGCATGTAACAGCTGTATCATGGACATTTCTTGTTTATTGAAACTCTGTCCTTCACCTGAACAGCTTGCATTCTTCTTATGCTTTGCAACTTACTTAGTATTTTCCTTTCCACATAAAGTGGCAAATTCCTTACCTTCTTCTTTTAAAAAGCAGCTATAATGACTACATTCTTTTCAGTATGAAAAATTCTCACCTGTTGATGAATGTCAAGCAGCTGAGGGGAGAGATCTTACGATACTTGGAGGCCACTTCCATCTAAACTTTTTGTCAGAGTGAATTTTAATGCAGCTTTAGAATTTTGCATCTCCAAATTCCTTCTTATTATGATGCATCATTTTTCATTTCATTTTCATTACCACTGTCAGATTTGTAGCCAACAGTGTTTCTCAGCTGACATTTTAGTGCATTTATTTACAATAATGTCGTATTTTAACCTGCTAACTAGTCAGATTGCAATACCAGAATACAGTAATTAGTTTGCAAAATAATGTCCTTTTAATTTCAAAAGTTTGGTCTTTTGCTGTAAAGGATATTCTTTTCTGTTTTCAAACACCTTTTTCATTTTCTAAATGTGTATGAGAAGTTCAGCATGAAACACTAAAGTAAAGTGAAAGTGGCAGTATTGCCAACTTCAAATCTTGAAAATTAGTATGTATGCCCACTCATTCTCCCCCCAAAGCCATGAGATTTAAAAAACAAGGGAAGCTAGAATTTCTCATTTGTTTTTTAGGAATTAAATATTTGGGATCTCCCTCATTATGCTTTTTTCTTCAACTCTCTAGGAAGGAAAATTTTTTTAAAAGAGGAGACTGTCAGTAATTGCATGATTCTAAGAACTGAGGACCTCAGAAGTATGGTATTAACCTGCTATGATGTAATAAGCTGGCAACACTGTGGAAGAGCACAGAACAGTTCGGTGGAGGAGTCTGGCCTGTGTTGGTAATGTCATTTAGAGGCATGAGGAGAAGGAAAAGGGAGCTGCTTATACAACTTTTCCTTCCAGGTTTTCAATGCAATAGCCATTAGCTAAGCAATGTCATGCAGGCTTTTAGTCAGTAGCAGGCCTTGAGGCTTATAGTATGAGAACCATAACCAATAGGCCCTGTCTTTCCCAGAGTTAATGATAGTTCTTGCAGCAGTATGGTGTTTAAATCTGGTCAAATTAATTGATGTTTTATTAATAAGAGCTACAAAAATCAAACTCTATGGGAGTTATTTCCAGTAACTGGCACTGAAAGCAGGATTTGAATCCTGTAGCATTTTCTAGGCACTGTACAATTCAAATATTTATATTTTAGCAGCTGACCTTCCCCCCTCTGCCCTTTCCCCGCTCCCTCCAAATTTGCCAAATGACCTTTTTAGCAATAGAAGCTCAATTACAGTCAACACTGAAAACAAGCCTTGTCTCTTCCTTTCTTTTGCTGTTAGCCTCTGGATAGTCTTTGGTTCTACATTCAGACAAATGCAAACTGTTGATTGTGTGCTTCATAACAGGAAGGGAATCATGTAGTATTAATGCATTGCAATAATATTTTCAAGATCTAGTTGGTCTTATTTAATATTTCTATTCTCAAGGTCCTTTTCGTTTGTGTAACAGAATCAGAAAACAAGTGGTTTAAAAAGATACGCAGTGACATGTTGATCTTTAAAGGAAATGAAGTGGTATGCCTGTACCAGAAGTATTAATTCATTATTGCTATTAATAGATGGCCCTGGCCACCATTTGTCTCTTTTTCTTTTTGTCCAAGATAGATACATTTTTCCCACTGATATTTCCTATTGAAACCTGTCAAGTCTTCCTGGAAGTTATCTCTCTGTCTACTCCTTAGCCATGAAGCTGGCGCTCTGTCTTAATCGTATGTTCAACCCTTTGCAGTCCCTATTTTACTTGTTATTTACTGGTTTTTCATAGGCCTTTCAACATTTTACACTAAAAAAATACAAACTATTACTGTGGGTGCTTTAATTCTAAATTATGAGTATTCAGAATAATATGATTTTATGAGGGGATATTTAAAATATGAGTATAGCATTTGAAAATGCTTACTAGTGGGATTTTGGTTTAGTCCAGGCTTTAGTGTTAAGAAATACAGGGTTATACTCTTTTCCCTTGAAAAACTGAGAAAGCTGTTGTTAAAGATGGACTAATGATGATTGCCATCACAGAAACATGGTGGGATGC
>NW_010549286.1:0-30795 GCF_000687285.1 Phaethon lepturus | reverse complement strand
AAGAGTAAACCTGTCTAAGCCACGAGCTTAAATGGATATTTTAAATGGATATGTAAATAAATCCTTTGGTACTTACAGCCTTTATGGAAAAACATACAGTACAGCACCAAAGAGCAGAAGCTGAGCTTGTTTTTTATTAGCCTTACGTAAAGGTGACCACATACTTGTCAGCTACCCAGTAATAACACTCTGTAGGAACTATCCAGGGAGGTTCTGTGTGTCAGAGAGATTAAGAATGAGGTAGAAAAAGGGTTATCTCTGACCTATGGTGTCTTTATGACTAAAGATCTCCTTCAAGCCCCAGTGCGTTCAAAGAGGAAGTTTGTTAGAAGAATCCTGCAAAAACAAAGTGCTTGAAAGGGTAAGGAAGCCTCTAGGGGCTATATATTGTTATACGATTCCCCCTGACATCAGCAAAGTTTGCATACATGTCTTCCAGTAAAATCAATCTGAACTGTACATTTAGCTTCTGAACTCTAAACCTGGATGTGTGCTACACGTGTAAGCCAGTAGATTAGTGGATTTTTACTCCATCAGAAAATGTATTTAGGAGGAGGAGGGCTATACCATGGGAGTTAACTGAGCGAGTCTTTTTTGTTTGATCAACATAAAAATCTTAGCTTCTTTATGCTTTTAAAGCTTTGATTGCACTGATTCATGCTAAAAAGCTGCTTTAGAACACTAGAAAAGGTCTGTAATAATTTCATGACATCTTCAAGACATTACAGACTCTGGTCCTGATTCTTGTCTGACCTACTCTTTCTGTAGTCACTTGCATCAGGGCAGACTGATGATTAGAGCAGGTTACCAAGTCAGAACAGCAGCAGTGACTGCAGGACAGTGGAGATGGGGGAATTTCTCTCCTGTGGGGAAGTACGGAGTTTTCCAACCTCTTGCTAATCCCAGGAGAAATGGCTGTGATCTCATACTTCAGATGGTAGGTAGAGAACTCTTGAGTAATGCTTTCCTAACCACAACTGTGTGTTTGGACACTTTCTGCAGAAAATGCTTCCCAAAGTGAGCTGCGAGATCTGCTTTCAGAGTTCAACCTTTTGAAACAGGTGAACCATCCTCATGTCATCAAACTTTATGGAGCCTGCAGTCAAGACGGTAAATATTAGAAGCTCGTTAGTAAGATGAAAATGTCAAGCAAGGAAATAAAGAGCAGTTTGTTGATGGGTTTGGACCACTGCTTAATAATGGCTGAGCACCTTTTAATTTTGCTGCTGGCTGAAGAAATGGGGGACATATAAGAAAAGCAATGTTTGAAGGGAAGGGGAAATACTAATTCAGGGCAACTAAGTATTCTTCCTGTGGTTTTCTTCAATGCACAATTTGATTCTGAAGCTATTTTAAATTTAACCAATCTACTACCAATTCTCTTCCAATCAATATGTATTTTTATATTATGTTGATGCTAAGTAAGTGTTTGCAAATATGGGTTATATTTAAAGTTTAATGGAGTTTTCAATATTGTTATTATTCACAGGAAAACAATGCTTTGAGACCTGAGCCAGGGAGCAAGTTCTCCCTTTGGAAAAAAAAAAAAAAAGGGCAAAACAAAACAGAAAAAAAAACACCCACAAAAAAACCCAACTGAACAAAAAAAAGACAACTACAGATCCTTTTGTTAAAATATAGCTCGTTAGTTAGATTGATGCTCAGTTCTCCTCCTCCGTCACAAAACTGTTGTCTCCCTCTTGTGAAATATTTGCTAAAAGCAACAGTCATTGAAAGGTATATTTCAAGGAGGAAAATTTTCAGACACACATTATAAACTGCCAATGAAGCAAATTTTCACAGTTGTGCATAGGAATTGATCTGAATAATTTCTGTCCATGTTAAATGAAGTTGCACGGCAACATCCTCTTCCTTTTGCATCTTTAATTATGCAGCTGAAAATCACAGTATGCATGTTGCAACCTTGGGCAAAGGCCCGCCGCCTTTGCCCACCCAGTTCTGTTGCAAGTGGCACTTTTAGTTGTAGACAGAGAATATAATTCAGGACTGAGTCATCCCTGAGTCTTACTAAGGTAACGAACCAACGGGGCGGGATACATGTATTTTTTTCTTTTCAGTACAATGCATTTTTTCATCCCAAAGGAAGTGAATTATTTCTGAGTCACAGGCTTTTAATAAATACCAAGTTAATTCATTAGCGTATGGGGTGGGAGGGTTTTGATACAGCAGCCAGATGTATTTAGCATTAAAGCACTGAGTGTATATTATTCATGTGGGTAATGGGGAGGAGAAACTAATGGATTGAAATGTCAGAATATTTCTAAGTGCTCTGTAAAGGCACCTTAAATACAACACTGAAATTAGCAGATGATTTGGCAGCGCAGTGTCACACACTCCAGAAAAGTATTTTTATTTTAGGTTTTTTTGTTCAAAGTTTCTCCAAGTTGAGCTCTTTCACAGATCTGATTTGTAAGAAGGTTGTCTCTTTTTTAGTTTCAAATTATTTAGATGAGGGAATCTAGGCAAGAGCTAGAATTCTGCTTTGATTTAGGCTGAAACTCCCTCAGTTTGCATAGAGGATGTAAGCTAAAAATACTCTACGATTCCATGACTGATTCGGTGCCTTTTACGTAAAGGCCAGAGGTGTCTGGAGCCTCTGTCTGTTCAAAACAATGTGTTGATTAGAAGAGACTTATTTGAAAAAAATTAAAATGGTTATTTATTAATTGTTTACTTATCTGTGTGTGTGTTTATTTCAGGCCCGCTGTATTTAATTGTGGAATATGCTAAATACGGCTCCTTGCGCAGTTTTCTCCGGGAAAGTCGAAAAGTAGGACCAAGCTACGTGGGTAGTGACGGCAACAGAAATTCAAGTTATTTGGATAACCCTGATGAGAGAGCCTTAACAATGGGAGATCTGATATCGTTTGCATGGCAGATATCACGGGGAATGCAGTACCTTGCAGAAATGAAGGTAGGGCAGTGTAACAGTGATCTGAGCATGTCCTTGTGATAGAGGGACATGTCAGCAGTCAGTTCCTCCACAAGAAACATAAACACTATTGTTGGTTTCTTCCAAAAGCTTGTCCATCGTGACTTAGCAGCCAGAAATGTACTGGTGGCAGAAGGGCGCAAAATGAAGATTTCTGATTTTGGCCTCTCCCGTGATGTATATGAAGAAGATTCATATGTCAAGCGGAGCAAGGTACAGTGCATATTAAAGAAAGTAGTGGGAATTATTACCTCATCAAGAGAATGAATTTATACTGCAGGACTTGAGCACAGAAGAAAAAGACAATAGCTATTTTTTATGAACTTAGAATAATTGTCTATTTTAAAGAAATAAAAATTAAGATAAAGCAAAATTATGAGCTTAATCAGTGGGACAGTAATATATATATATGTGTGTAAAAAAAAAAAAGTTTCATATTTAAGTCACCATTACCTTCTCCACCTCTTTCTGTTGACTTGTCAACAAAAGCAATTTATTTCTAATATGTAAAAGTTAATAAAAGAAGAGTCACTATGGTGATTAAGGTCTTGGAATATCTGACATGCAAGTAGAGGCTGATAAGAGCCGGGTTTGTTTAGCCCCTCTTTGTAAGGGGGATCTTACTGATGTGTATAAATACCTGATGGGAGGGAATAAAGGCAACAGAGCCTGTCTGTGGCCCAGTGACAGGGCAAGAGGCAATGGGCACTATTTTAAATAGGAGAAATTCCATTTAAAGAAAAGAAAAAACTTTTTTACTGTAACAGTAATTGAACACTGGAACAGGCTGCCCAGAGAATCTCGATCTCTGAGGATATTAAAAATCTGTCTGGAAGTAATCTCAAGAAACCTGCTGTGGCTGGCCCTGCTCTGAGCAGAGGGGTGAGGTCCCTGCCCACCTCAGTGGTTCTGTGATCCTGTGAAAAGTTGCAAGTCAATACGTAAAGAGTAGGATGAGATCTGCTCGTTTTTAAAAGCTATGTGCCAAATAGTCTGTAATAAATTATTTCTTAAGGCTAGAGAGTTCACCCAGGATGCTTTAAAATAGCATGTGTTTTGTTAATGTGACTACAGAAGAATGACACCTTTTTTCACTGCAGGAGCTTTTAGCTATTAACTTTTTTACAGGTAGAAGGCAGACCATTTTTAAAATGAGGTGGGCCCTCTTACTTATCCAGTTCCTCATCGCACTGCTTGGAAACACAAACAAAACCCACCATAGTTCTTCTCAGTCTCTTTTCCTATTTATAATCAAAAATATAAACAAAAAAATCCCAAGGAGTCGAAAAAAATGTAGACAATTTCTATAAAGATCCTAATTTCAGGAATTATCACATCTATGCAGAAGACTTGAAGCAAAGGCCTCCTCCAAATACTTCCAAATGTATGAAAGATATCAAATCTTAATCAAAATGGTACTTCACAGGTTGAGGTAGATTAGGAGCTCATGCTACCTGCCAGAGGTTATTTAAAGCGATTCCATTTTGCCTGCCACAGTAAATTATTGTCAGGTGCCTAGACACAGTTCTGTCTGCTCGCCGTGCTCACGGCAGGACTCAGCATGCTGCAACGCTTCACCCACTATGACTGTGCAAAGGAAGTTTGATAGACAAGTTGTTGAGTCACATCACTGAAAAGAAACGTTTGAGCATAATAACTTTGAGACTACGAAGATAAGTTAAGGCTTATCATTTATTTATTCTTGTAAAAAACACTGTCAAATACAGCAAGCCAAATTCTGCTTCCTGCCTGTTTGCATCCACCCGTCACTGACATCCGCAGGACTTTTAAAAGTCAATCCCAGGCCAGATTGTGATGTTCGCTGACACTATTTTCTATTGACTCTTTCTAAGATGAGTAGTGTTGGTTCAGTTCCCTCTATGACTAAATATGAAAGAGTAGCCAACAGAATTTTTGGCACGTGAAAATTTTAAGAGTTTTATTAGAAGATTTCCATAAATACTGTGAATTTTCAGTTTAGTTTTCCCTAGGCCAGTTTGTGTGAATGTTTAAAAAAACTTTTTGGACAACATGATCACATGTAAAAGGGCTTTGCCATGTTCATTTAGCTATCTTCTGATATATGTGTTTTACATTGATCTATACCGGTTGCTCTATATTTTAAGTGTGATGCACTTACATAAAGGCAGTTTCATTCTATTTGTCAGGGTGTTGATGTACCGAATGGGTATTTTCTCTTTGCTTCCGAGACACTCGTTGCCGTAGCATTCTTCAGAGCCTAACAAGCATCTGTCTGCTTGCATAGGGAAACAGGGAAAAGAAAAAATTGAGAGGAAGGAAGAAGGAGAAGTTTCAAATCCTACTGAAACAGTTGTTGCATATATGTATGAATTTCATGAGAACACGAAGTAAGGCGTATAAATGCTAGTGATATTGTGAAGGTTATGAAGCATCTTGGAAATTTTGCAAAGCTCGATTTTCATGAATAACTGGTGAAGATCTCTCAGATTTCATCAGTGACTTTCTGCCAGTGGAAAGTAGCAACTTTTAGATTCAGTTTAGTAACCAATAACCAAATACGACTGCCCAGGTACAGTTCTGAAACCAAAGGTATCATAACAGCTGGGTGCTTCCATTTATGCATCATCCCTGATATAAATGAGATAGCTCTTCCTCATTAATCACCATTCACCATCATTTTTGCGTTTGCACATTTCCCAAAAGCCATGGGGAATGTTAGAAGACGGACATTCATGTCTGAAGAATATAACTCTTTGGATAAAGCTCTTTGTTAAGAGGATTAGAGTTGAGTTTATCTGACTTAAACTGGTGACCATCTGGAAAAAAAAATACACCACTTTATTGTATATAATTAGATTACTGAAGTGGGTGGAATGAAATGAATGAGTGATTTTAAAAACTTGTACAATTGTTCTCCTCACTTTTTTTCTTCTGAAATGCCAAATCATTCAGCCCATTGGAAAATATTAAGAGTATGGATAGATTATCTGTTACAGTTTTGAAGATAAATACCTTGGTTTTCCACTTGGAAACTTAATTTTCTGACCAGTAATTGCATTGTTGCTTTTTTCTCTGCTAGGGTCGGATACCTGTTAAATGGATGGCCATAGAGTCCCTATTCGATCATATCTATACAACACAAAGTGATGTGTAAGTGTAAATTCTTGCATTCTTTATGGTTTATGTACTTGTTTATGGAAATGAGGGCGGAAGCACAACACGGTACATAGTAGCTGAAGCTGTTACTCTTACAAAGCGGCATGAAGAACAGAGCCCGGATGGCACTATCAGCTGGCAAAGATACGTAAGATTTTTGCTGTTGAATTTTATCTGAAGAAAAGCTTATCAGAGGTGTTCAGGTACATGATTCCTGTCGAAATCAACCAGGGTTGGATCTGTTCATGTGACATGGTTGCCTTTGAATACATACACACAAATTATTAGTCTTTGCTAAAGATAATGATCATACCCCAACTTCCCAGTTCCTGTTCATCACTTGTCTGTCACACTTGCTGGCAGATGAGGAATAGGGTGGCAAGAAGAGAAGAATTTAATGCCAGACCTCACTTCTATTGAAATCAATGACAAAACTCCAATTAATTTTAATGACAGCCAGCTCCGATCTAGGCGAATAGTCCAGTTCCAGTGCCAAGATGCAAGTTCATTTGCATGATTAGGGAAACAGATCCTGAAGATGGATATGCTCCTTCCCCACCTGGGATGATGAGGTGGCAAAGCTATCACAGCTAAGCTGTTTTCACGGCTGATAAGCAAGGAGCCAGGCAGAGGAGCGTTTGGATACATTTCACTCAGGATCAGATACTTTAATTTCTTTCTCTCTGGAATGAATGATGCTTGTGACTAGTCACCAGGCAGACACTGTAAAACAAAGTATTATTTATTTAGGAGAAAAACCTCTAAGGGACTGCAAAAGCAGCAGTGCTTATGCCTTATTTTCTGCTAGGTAGCATTTTGATACTTTCTAAGTTTCCCTTGAAAGAGGATCTGACTATAGTAATGTTTTCATTAAACTCAAATGGAGTAAAACATACCAATCTCAATGACATTTCCCTTTGGGGGGAAAACACTTTGGTAATAGCAGTATGTGCAAATAGGAACCTTTTGATTTGTACTTCGAAAATTACTTACGTTCACCTTTTACTCTCCTCTCTGCAGGTCAGAGCGGTTTTAGTGAAATAAAATATTTTGCTTGCCTTAGAAATTCCTTACAAATAGAATTCCAAAATATTTTCATTTACTTTGTTTCACTTGAAGTAAGAAAAGAAAAAAGACTGGGGTAATTCTTGGGAGAAAGTCACTTTTACTTAGGTTTGCTTCAGGTTTTTTCCAAGTCTCTTTTTTTTATCCCCCTCAGAGGATAAATGTTGTGCTGACCTTCTCAACAGTGACTTTTCCCAGAGAATTGTTAAAATTCTTTTAAAAAATTCTTAGCATATTTTTAATTCCTTCATCTTCTGCAAAACAGATTTGTCGCTATGGTTTGGGACCAAAACAGATTGTGTTGTCATCTAACTGCCCGTTGTTTGATTGTTGATTGATCTTCCGGATCTAATACTATTCCTCCCTGTTTGTTTTCCTGATGGGCTGCTTCTAAGCCCAGGAGCCCACCTCTTGTATGTGTGCTACAAGACCACGCAGAGACTGCCCAGCTGGTGTTAGGGAAGCTAGCTCTGAGCCTGGGTGCTGCACCCTGGTGCTGCATAGCTTTACTGCTTCCCAGATCCGGTTTAGCATGTCCGTGTAAAGCCATGCTGATTACCAGCTTTCTTGGAGAAGCATCAGGCATTCTTGACAGAGCACTACATTGTGCTTTGTGGGTTCACTTCAATACAATGGCATAAAAGGTCTAAATATCTGCCACACTTACACAGTGCCTTTGACTCACTAGTGAGGTTACCTTCACTATTCATTTCATTATACATGAAGTAATCTAAGTGTGAGATAGCAGCTCATAATTTAGACAAGTCCCTACAGAACAGTACTGACATATGGTGTTGGCAGAGCAAATCCTCTCCAGCACTAGGTTCCACGAATGCCATTCCAACAGCAGCAAACTGATCAATGAAGCACTTTTTTTGCAGCATTGATTGTTATTTTAGATAATTACACTCACTGAAAATATTATTTTATGAGTATTCCTTTTTGTTTGTGGTGATATAATTATATTTTAGTTGAACATATATATTAATATACTCAATAACCCTTCCAATATGCTCTTTTTTCTGATACTTTCTATTTCCCAGCCTCTTCCTTCTAAAGGCTTTTTATATAGTTAGTGGTTAGCAGTGCTTAATAGCAGTACCACTTGCCAGCATTCACAAAATGCCTTTTTGCTTCAGAGGTCGATGACATCAGTGGAAAGCTAGCCTACTGTTTTCCTCTTCACATATTTTTCTTTCCTGGCTTTTTCTGATCACATTTTTATTCCGCAATAAACATAGGACAGTAGGAAATTTTTCAACTCCCGTTTCTCCTCCCACAGTACTTAATTTGTATAATGATTTGAAAGCGTTGCAGCATTCTACAGCATTCTGTTCTAATATGACCATTTACTAAACAACTTTAATTAAGAAATTATTAATCTGATCACTCCTTCTGTATTCTTTAAAATTCCTCTTGAGCAGAAGAGATGGATTTTAAAAATAAAACACGCTATGCTACAAAGTTTATTTTAATTAGTCATGGACAGAATTATAACCTGATGGCAGAGCATAATTGGCTTCAAAAACGGTATGGGGAGGTGTATTAATAAAGTATATGAAGATGCTATAAATATTAATTAGCTTGGAAGAATGTGCAGACTGATTAAAAATTAATTCAATGAATGGCATCAGGGAGAAAAATGGCAGCGTATCACTTAGGTCTGTGTGACTCACTTTGGCTTCTCTGCCTGTTTTTGGACAGAGGGGTTGGACTTTTGGGGTTATCATTGTTCTTTAAAATGTGAGAAGCACAGGTAGAATGTAGTCAGACAAGACGTGAGGATGGTGGCTAATCCTTTGAGATGGAATTTTTAAAGGGAATTAGACACTGCTGTTTGGTTTGGTATTGGGTTTGTAACACTTCCTAAAATCTTGAAAGTGGAGTTTGCACAGAAATTACCCAATGATGAAAGCACAAATGCTAACACTTGTCATAAATTGTATGTAATTTTGCTTCCAGATGCATCCCATTGAATATCCTCTTTGAGTGAAACAGTGTTGGCTGGTTTCCTTCATTTTGAACATCCAAATTTTGGCAGTTCTGTCAGTTGAGCAGATTCAAGAGGAATTTGTAGCTTCTTTGTGTCTCAAAAAAGCCTTCCACGAAGGAAAGAAAAACATTTTTGCCTCTCTTCTCCTTGCCTGCCCTCCAAAAATGGACTAATTTAATCTATCTAAATATTTCCAACCCATTGAGTAAGGTCTTTTTGTTTGAGCTCGTCAATAAAGTAGGTTAAAAAAGTCACCATTTTTTTCTGTTTGTTTCACAAAACAGTTTCTTCTGTCTTCTGTTCTACGTTAAACTGTACTTTAGGCATTTGGCATTTCCAGAATAAATTCTTTCCTCTTCTTTCATCAACTGTAAGAAGAAAATTAAGTCCTGAATCACTGAAACGGCCCAACAGACCATCTGAAATCAAAGATGTTGCTCATGATTTTATATGCACAATGTGTTTATTTCAGAAACATAACCTCACAGTCAAGACAGCAGACCAGTCCCTTGGTAACTGGTTGAGCCAGCCTGTGTAAATTTAGACAATTACTTCTGAATAGGACTATAAGGGCTAATTAGGGAGGTTAGACTCCTTCCGTAGTCAAAGGAAAAAGAGAGGCACTTCCAGGAACACTGTACAGAAGAGGAACAAGCCTTTGTGATTCTTTCTGCTGTCTAGACAAGATGGGCCTTTGCAGGATAGTTAGCTTTTGTCAATGGATAAAAGAAGGGTATCCCTTATCTCTACTGTCTTGGTTGCTGATCTTTTTAACGAAGGGTATTTGGGAACAAGGATGGCCCTGCATGCATCTGTACAGCCCCTCTAGCTCAGCAATGTCTTGAATTTGGTCGAGTTCTCAAAATACTGGAAAGAGATTTGTTGGGTGAAAGCCACACTAAGATCATTTTCTCTTTTTCAGATGGTCATTTGGAGTTCTGCTATGGGAGATTGTAACTTTGGGAGGCAATCCTTACCCAGGTATTGCTCCTGAAAGACTCTTTAACCTCCTAAAAACAGGCTATAGAATGGAGAGACCAGAAAACTGCAGTGAAGAAATGTAAGTAGCTCTTGATCTGATTAGATTCATAAAACATCTCTTGAATACATTTTTTTTAAAAGCTTTAAATAAATACCACATAAATACTATTCTGTATATCTCAGAGGTATAATCAAAATATGTAGTGCTCAAAAGAATGCAATGAAATTAGCGAACAGTCAAGTGCAGGAAGAGACCTGCCAACAGAATGCTTGCAGCTACATCCAAAATATTTGCATAACACACTTGCCAAACAATTAAAAGAGTTTGATTATTCAAAACTTTTGAGGATGGGGGGAGGAGGAGAATTTCATAAAACACAGTGGTAGCTGAAGTATGCAGGAAAACGTTTCAGTACTTCTCTGCAAATGAGACAGATGTTCCATCCACAGTCATCGTCTATTAGTCGTCCTGGCATTACATAGGAGAAAAGGATACCTCGACCCAGAAATCTATACCCTGGAAGACACAAATTTTCTGTGACTTGATAAGTCCATGGCAATTTCTTTTCTATTTGGAGACGCTCATATTTCATTGGCTGATTTATTAAAACACTCTCAATGTGAAATATCTTCTCACTGTGGTTCTTCCACGGCATTTGGAGATGAGGCATGATTTTATGTTTAGCCTGCAAATCTGGTCATGGTCAGGTTTTTTTTAGAAAGTTACAAGGCTATAATCACTAGGACATCTCTTTTGACTGATTTTCAGTATGAAGGATGCTTTGGCCACGTCCAGGCTGAGAAAATACATTATAAATAATTTAATTTTATTTTTTTAATACCATGTACAGAGAAAAAACATTAAAGGTTTCTGAAGTTAGGGCAGGGTAGAAGTTTATAAATGTCACTGGCAAATATCCTCTAGCAAATACTTAATATTTAATTTTTTTTGTTTGTTTTATCCCAACAGGGAATAAGACTTCATTCCTCAAACATAGGTTATATCATTGATAAATACAAGGTTAGGCAAGCTGACCATGCCTGAATTTCTCTTTTTATTCAAGCCACGCCGTGGCTTTCTGACTGGTTTAGATTTTTTCTGTTTTACTCAGAAATTTTCCTGACAGCCTTTCAGAGTCCACTTTAAGGACCATTTTTCTTAAATTGCATTCTCTGCTTTACCCAGTTGAATAAGAGAGAGATCATGGATGAGGGTAAAAAATGTAATGCTTTTCAGTAGCTTGCTGTAGTTCTTGTAGCCAACTATTTCCACAACTAGAACACTTTTGTGACTAGATCACTTAGTCCTGAAAACACTTGAGATAGAAAAATAACATGAGCGGCACAGGTTGCAGAGTTACATTTCCAGAGCTTGGACAATGTCTGTCTGAGGGTCACTCAACTATAAAACTTTAATTCTGCTCCCTTTCGTTTCTATGCTGTATGCTATGGAAGGGAGTTAAAGACAGAATAAGAATAGATATAATTGAAGTAATCAAAA
This sequence comes from Phaethon lepturus, assembly GCF_000687285.1. Taxonomy (NCBI): domain Eukaryota; kingdom Metazoa; phylum Chordata; class Aves; order Phaethontiformes; family Phaethontidae; genus Phaethon; species Phaethon lepturus. Next base: position 19,164 of record NW_010549286.1, on the reverse strand, counting down.
GAATGCTAGTTTGTGCAAATAGTCTTGGGTTACACTTTACTTTGAAGGAAAGTTTACAGAAACTTTTCAGAATTTAAACAGATGAAGAACAAAATTCTACTTTCTGATATAACTGCAGTTTTTCAGGTTGAGAGATACACATCAGTGATGATAACAAATACCTTTAAAGTCATATGCAAACAAAATCATTTAGAAACCTGGCATGCTGCCTCCATGAGGTGATCCTCTGAGAAAGTGAAAATAACGAAAGAAATCTTAACACTACAGTCCTTCAAGGACAGTCAAGTGCATCATCATTTAAACTCATAAAGACTCTTGAAAATAAAAACCCATTCTTGTGAATGTCAGTTGTTGATTCAGAGGAATGTTCAACAGAACACACAACAAAGACTGATGTACTTGTGTGTGGTCTTCATGCCACAGTTCAACTTCAGTACTATGAACGATTTGAGCAGAAGCATGACCCACTTCTAACATTTTTTTTTTCACCTTGCGGTGGGTCACAGGTACAACCTGATGTTGCGCTGTTGGAAGCAAGAACCTGATAAAAGACCAACATTTGCTGAGATCAGCAAGGAACTAGAGAAAATGATGGTGAAGAGTAGGGTAAGTGTGGGAAAGCATGAGTTTTTGCAAGTTTTTGTCATCATCTGAGTTTGAATATACAAAAATAATTATTTTTTAAAAAAAATGAAAAGTAATTTACTTTTGATCAAATTTTAAAGCATCTAAGTATCTAGTTTCTTCTAAATGCATCCAGCATTTTGAAAGCAGTACCACTTCATATAGTGGCTTTGGTGACTTAACCCTAAATGCAGATGAGTTATCCTTAATCTGTCTAGCTTCCTTAAATAATAAAAAAAAAAAATTAAAATTCACTGTGAAAAGTTACTCCTAAATTGCACTCCTTAATAAATAACCCTAGGAAGCCTAGAACTAGAAGAATGCAGTATTTTCTTAAATCTTAGTTACAGGACGATAGCAACAGAGATATTAAAGCTGTATGATTCCACCATTCTGAGTTACTTCAAAACTACTGTAAACCTGTATAGACTTTCTTTGAATGAATAGATGCTGAAGTCTAAAAATAAGTCAAAGTTCCATATATTTATAAAATATATGCATACCTTATTGCACATAAACACATAATTAAAAAAAAAAATCTACTAGTTATGTGAAGGAGGCAGTTGCAAATGAAAACTAGAGGAAATACGGTGACCATTATCAGATTTGAGAATGCGATGGTGTTTACATTGGGTGCAAAGAGAACTGATAAACAAAGGGGAAAAATTTTTTTCAGAATGAGAATGTAAAAATAAGTTCTAAATTAAAAATGGCAAAGGGAAAGGTCTAGGCTGTACATTAAATCACTGACTTGTCAACCACTTATGGCTGCTGAGAATCAGTATGCAAACAATCTACATGTGCAGTGACAGACTTGTAATACAGAGGCTGGCAAGTTTTCTGAAATTTTCATCATAATTAAACCCGAAACGAATCCAAAACAGAGCTCAACAAATTAGTCTTTTTTCTTCATGCCTTTCTGAACGAAAAATTCTGGAGATATTTCAATTTATAAAATTGGGTAATTTTACCTTCTCAAAGTTTAGTTTCAGTAAATTTCCAAAGGAAAGGCCATTTTCAAAGGAAAAAACAAATTTTAGATTGGTTGAAAATGCTTCACACTTGCTTTTTTGCATCAAAGCAATTCAGCAGCATAGATGAAAACCTATGAATTCTTAAGGGTTGACCTAAGTATTTAGTTTTAAAACAGCAGCAGCAAAAGCCTTATTTGGCAATATTTACACAGATAATTTTATATGTGATTACGTAATAGCTGTTGTAAAATGACAACAAGATCTGCGTACCTTCTCATTCAAGTGTGCCTATGTTATCTATATATATATATTTCAGGCACATGTATGTATCAAGCATTACAGAAAATGAATGTCAAACAAATCAGCACAGCCCTTTAACTTCTGGGTTATTTTACTGATATGCAGAATTAAGGGAAGTATTAATATGTCTCTAGCATATCTAGTGTTCTGGCAAATGAGATACTTCCAAAGGTGGTTGCAGAATGGGAGAGCCTACTCAGGTGCTAGAGGAACTATCAGAGGACAAATGCAGTGAGGTCCGTAGTTACTTGTTTTAAAGAAACCAGATGCACATTTAGCCTTTATACCCAACCAGTAACACTGCCACGAAGGTTAACCCCAGCTTTTTCTGTGTTCGCTTCTTAGGACTACTTAGATCTTGCGGCATCCACACCTTCCGATTCCTTACTTTATGATGATGGGCTCTCAGAAGAGGAGACACCACTCGTGGACTGTAATAATGCTCCCCTCCCTCGAACCCTCCCTTCCACATGGATTGAAAACAAACTCTATGGTAGAATTTCACATGCATTTACTAGATTCTAGCAACACCAAAAAAAATGATTTTTCTTCTGCACTGTTCTCAGACTCTGTAACCCCATTACAGTGTTTCTTGTCTGAATGAAGCCAATCAAAATTTGCTTGGAAGCTTTTTTGGGGTTTTTTGTTTGTTTTTTTCTTTTGGTAAATGTCAAAGTTTGCATCAGAATCATCCTTTAGTCATTTTGCAGCTGTGTTTAAAATAAACGTTTTTAAAAGGATGTGAAAATAAGTAAAATGACTAGATATCATACATTAAAAGAAAAAAAGATCAGGGAAGTATTCTCAGGGGAAATATAAAATGCTAACGAGTATCTAATTCAATTATCCTGTTGGGGGAGACTAGGAACATTTAAAGTATGTTAGATTCTGCACCTCTAATTTAAGCAATAGACTTTTTTTTAAAAATACTGCTTTTTTGCCATAGCTCAATGATAGGACCCATCTGTAACATTTTTCGTTTATCAAGATGGATTTCTAAATTTCAGCTGCTGTTAATGCATTCTGGATCCATAAGCTGAAATGTCTATTTAATGTATCATAGAATGAAACCAGAGTATTATATACAGAAGGTAGAAATACTGTATATAAGTATTATATACGGAATAAATCGACATGTAAAGTCCTTTGAAAATCGAATTAACAATGGGCATTTTGAAAATACACTCAGCTGTTTTCACGTCCTTTGATTTATTACGAAAATGTCAGTACTAAACCTTGATTGAATGATGTAGCAAGTGTTTTGAAAAAGAATATATGCTTTCATATTGTGATGGTGAGATGGACAGTAAAAATGGTTCTTGCCAAAACTCCTACATTTTGTCTCCTGATTAAATATTCTACATGTTTTTAGATATTTACTAACATCACAGATATTTTTTTCATTCTTCAAGCAGTACGACTTTTGAAAAGTTGGATCTTTTAGCTTAAAAGTTGCCATTATTACATGGCTGTGGGTCTATTTTTGATCTATACCCTAGCTATAATTTTCTTTAATAGGTTCCCCCACCTCACGTTCACTTTGGGGCACTCAGTGGCCAGACTGTTAAAAGAATGCAGTAACAGGAAAAATTGCCACCAAGGTTGATGGCAGATGCTGAATGCTTAATAAGCAACAAAATCAGATTTCTGTTTTGAAAATCTTGACCCTGGTATGGTTCTCTGCTTGTACAGCTGGATCAACATGGTGCTAAGCACTCTGCTTCCATTTTGGTGATCACCTGTGCCTAAACTGAGAAGCAGTTACTGGACTCAATGCAAATAATTACAGGCCAGAAATACACGTTTAAATGCTGAATCAAGACAAGAGTGCTCAGGACTTTGTTGGACTACTCAGTTGTGCTCCTTGGATTTCCTAAAATTAAGCAGGGGATCCCTGGTGAGAGTGTGAGAGTGTCCCCAAAACCTCACTGAAGCCAAAGGAAGGTGCCCATTTAAGTAAATGGAAATACTCTCAGTCATTGGAATGGACTTTGGATCCTGTCCCAAATAGGTTTATTAATTCCTGGAGCACTTCCTGTAAAGCAAGAACTTCCTCTTGCAAAGCAATATATTGCTACACGATTGTTAAAAAAGAAAATTATGGCAAGTTGGAGGCTCATCAGAAGAAAAATTATTAGCTTTTTATTATGCACATCTGTGTGTGCGCACACAATTTTTTATCAAGTAAGCACTTTATTTTTTCAAGGTTTTTGCCTACATCTGAATTTGTGCTTCAGGGATTTTGAAACGTCATTTATATGAATTGGTTTGGGACAAAATCCAGTGGACTGGCTTAAAATATTGAAGGGAGTTTTGCCAAGGGCCTTACTGTCTGCACATGAAGTTATGGTTCTTCAGTGCAGAACGAATTATCTGTTTTCATTTTTAGGCATGTCATACCCGAACTGGCCTGAGGAGAGCCCCGTTCCACTCACAAGATTCGATGGCACTAACTCTGTGTTTTCAAGATATGCAAATGATAGTGTATATGCTAACTGGATGGTTTCACACTCAGCGGCAAAATTTATGGACAAGTTTGATAGCTAAAATTTTCTTTGTGAAAGGTAATGGACTCCTGAGGGGAACAAAGATGCAAAGAATGGGAAGTCCATTGGCTCGTTCTTTGTACAATCAACAACTAACTTTTAAATTGGCAAACCCTTTTATTGGTAGTTTCTAAAGTGTGTTATTCATGCGGAAGACTATAACTGGTGATTTCCCCTTTCAGAAAACATATCAAGCTGGATAAGAGTTGTAGTTCCAGTACTTCTTTCTAGATTGCCATTTTGCATACGGTTCCGTTTGGCAACTTCTTACTGCAAATGGCCTCTTGCTGTTTTTCAGACTGACAATCCTGTGTTACGGCTTGCTTGGATGGGAAAATGTACTTGAACTGCTACTTTTACAGTGGCTGTTAGCACTCGACCACTTGATCTAAGCAGGAAGCACAAACAATATATGGAAGGGAGGGGGGAGATAGGCTCCCAAATTACTGGGCTTGCTATCAAATGAGAAGTGTTACAATGATGTTGGCACTAACGAAGCCTGTATCTTGGTTTGGAAGCAAACATTAAGTAACTCAACAGAGGACTTGAGATTCAACATTTGAAGTCTTGTAAAATGTATTGTCTTGTCTTAATGAGAAAAGAGTTTGTTTTATTAGTTTTAACTTATCTTACCTTTAGCACAATGAAGATAAATTTGATACAAGATAAGCTCTATAGACTGATGGCAATCAAGGGTGTTTGTCTGACACGTTTTACTTTCCATCACCTACATCTTACTGATGTTAAAACGTACAATCTTGTACAATCATAATTCCTCTTATGAGTTCAGAATAGACTGTACAGGATTTTTAGGTTGAATTCAAGTGAAGAGATTTGGTTTGCAGTCATGTTCAGCGGGTTGGAGTCCTCCTCTCAGCTCCAAATTGGATACACTGCCATGCACAGGACACTGCCATGATATAACTCCAAATAAACCTATTATCTTGAAAGTCATGAGTAAACGACACTTGCACAGCAAAATTGGTCTAAAACTCTACTGTTAATGAAACTACACAAGGAAAATGTCATCAGAATTTGTTAAGGTGAAATCTAAAAATATTGTGCTTACAACAGTGACTTGATATTTGGCAGAATGATCAGACTGTGAATCGTGTTCTATGTGGGAGAGTAAATGATCAGCACTACTTTTGTCTTTATTTGCAATCTAATATGGTTAAAGACAACTTCTTGTTTGCTACAAATGTTGGGATGTAAATCCTGAGTGACTCGTTGTTAGCATTGTGACGGTTATTCTAAAGAATCCACTTTTACCAAAGCTTGCTCCTGTCAGTTACAATCCAATTTAGCTGTTTTCAGATGTTGTTTTGTGTGTCACCTTTATGTTTCCATTAAAATCTGTGATTTCAGAAACAAGAGAGTCAGACTGCCAAACCCGAATGCAGATTTTCATTTTACAAAAAGTGGGATATAAAGTGCTCTATTGGAATTTAGACACCTTCAGCGCTGGATATCATATTTGATCCTGTCCTGGTTTCAGACAAGCACTAAGCAGAGTGACTTTTTCTTTGTTACAAACATTTACTGTGTTGTGTAATGCTTATGTACAATAAGCAGATAAACTATGTATACAGAAGGGGTTCAGCTGTGATATAACGGTGATCATCGCTAGCATGACACAACTGTCAGAATGCATACTTTTAAAATAAATGGCACTGAAAATTAAGCCCATTATATGGGCTTTTTTGTCTATTGGGAGATCTATGAAAAAAGGAGAGAAAAATGGCACTTGTGGTAACTTTTTGCTTTTCCAGTCCTTTTCCTATATTTTATGTCTGTAAATGGGAATTGTTTGCCATGAGCAGTCAAGGCATCAAGATTTTTGTAGGTATTTTTGATTTTGTTTTGTTTTTATTCTTCCTTAAATTAAAAAATTCTTTTTGTCAGCTATCCTCAGCAACAGTATTCAACTGGGAGATGTGAAACACCCAGTTTTTAACCTGAAAAGCCCTGCAACAACATTGGTGTACAGCAGGTGAGTGGGATAGTAAATGATGCTGAAATAACCCGTGGATGCAGAAAGTATTCTGTATTTTAGACTTGCAGGGTAAGTCAATGTTGTTTCAACCATTAATTCCTGTGAAAAATTTCACTAATAGTTATTGTCCCCTGTGTTACTGGACATAGATCCTGAATATAAAATACACACAGAGTTCATAACTGTAGTTACCATACACAATTACCTGCATTAAGTGCAGCTTAATGAAAAATTCTTAACAAGTGTTTCCTAATCCAACTAATTTTGACTCCCATCCTGCTCATGAATGTTGCTAAGAAATAGATTATTACTTTCAAGTATTTATTCATAATATGAAAGCTTCTGTCTTCCATGTATGCTATTTTCATAAATATTTCCCTTGAAGTGTTTCCTATTTGTTCTGTGTTGCCACTAGTCAGAATGGTGACAATCTTGTTTCAGTTCCCCATTAGGGAGTAAATGTACTTCCCATGTGGGAAAAAAGTGATACTGCAGATGATTACTTCCATCGGTGCCAAAAATACTTATGCCCTTGGCTGCCCTGAGGAAAGTGAATTCGAAGGGAACAAATGACTCACCTAAATGTACAGGTTGGAGGGAATAACTTTCTAAAAATTTCTGCCAGCCTTTTCTAAATATCCGCAGAGATGACAGGGTTTACCTGGGCTGTGCTTTGAGTTGTGACAGATGGGGGAGAGGGTGAATCCCATGTGTTCTTCCAGTCATTACAGCACCACAAGGAAGTTGTAATATTCATTCCTATAAACTTTTTCAGAGATTTGATACTCAGAAAAATCTTCTGTGAGGTTGCAGATTTTAATCTGCAGGTATTAGCCCATTTCATATAGTAGAAATTTTTAAAAAATATTGTCCCATGAAAACGAGGTACATCATAATTAAATCATGTGGGTTTATCTACAATTTATCATGCAAAATGTGCGTGAATCTCTACGGTACACTCAATTGGACCTAAGTAATTCTCAAAAACATACAGTAAAAGCAAGTTTCTATTCCTTGATGTTTTATAATCAATCTTATACAGATAATACAAGCCTCAAAATATATCCAAAAAGGATATTTCTATTATAATTTTTGAAAGTTCAAAAAAAATTACTTGTGATTTTGAAATGGTCGTTTCCAAACTTGTCCCACATAAAAGCCCTGTGCCTCTCACTGAAGCTACAATGGTAAATTTGTAACAAAATACTAGCGATGATGTTCAACAGCACCAGCTCCTAGGTAGCACCTGGCAACGTTCCCCAAAAACAAGGTACAGCTTGTCCGTTCTTTCCAAAAAAGAATCCTGTGATTCACAAAAGATGTATAAAAGTATATAAAATCTTAATAAGAAAACCTCAGCTGTTTAGGTCCACTGCAACAACCTCATATAATTTAAGTAGCCCCTCTGAGGGATCATTCATGAATAAATTAGTCAAAATCAACTATTCCACTAGTCTGCTAGCAGAATTACAAAAGATATCATCAAAACATGGACAAAGTAGCAATAGCCCAGGCCTACCCATCCTTAGCACAATATTGTGACTTGTCTATCTAGAAGCAGTATTCAGAAGCAGGTACTAGAGACTAGAAGACAGGTAAGCACAAATATCTCTCTAATGTATATCTAGACAGTGAATGAAATATTTTTCAAGTTCTTCAGTAAAGATGAGTTACTCAAGCTGTGTTTCAAAGTTTCTCATTTCTAATTCTTTGGGACAGCAACCTGTGTCTTCCAGAGCGAAGACTATGTATGTCAGAGACATATATACTCTTAATGCATTTTGAGATCAATAGTTCCTTTCTTTTCCTGGTGTGTTTTTTGGTTTTACCTGGTTTTATAAAGGGTTGTGTGGTATTTCAACACAACAGATTTCTTGCTAAAAAATGATTTCTTTGACCTGTTAGGAAAGTTGATTTTGCTGATAATGTTCTGAAGTTAAGTAAAAAGGTTTTGCCTACCTGAGTACAGACAAGTATGCCTCCCCTTAAACTCATCTGAAATAATTAGCTCCTTCCTTTGGGAAGGTACCTTTCATAAAAATCTAACTGCACCTCATCTGGGAGCTGTTTCATATGGATTACAGGCCAATCTGAAATGGTATGAACAATTTAAGAGCATTGCAGTTGTACTTTTACATGTCAAGAAATAACATTCCAAGTTTCTCTATTAGAAAAGAGAACGAAAGAAAAATGTGTTCATCTCAACGTAGTTAAAAAAATTAGTAACTTTTGAAGTCAATGACAATGTAATGATTGCTGTCCTTAGGTATCAGACAGTTTGATTCTATCCTTGCTGATATAAGCAGATGTGTATTAACATATAACTGGTTTAAGTCCATTTTTACCTTGCTATGAGAAAAGCTTTCCATTTAATCAGCTAAGTTTGTAGAGGTTCAAACCATTACACTGATAGCAAGTAATGTGCATATTTTGAATAAATAGTGATGTTTACAGTAGGTGTTTCTGTTTGTTTTGGTTTTTTTCATTGGCTCCAACATATAAAAATGGATTGGGTTTTCACAAAGCACTCAGCTTTGACCTAGGTCACCTCCCATTGTGTCCCGGATAAACCTCTGCTGATTTTCATGGAGAGAAAGTATAGCCAATGTGCAAATCTTGACTCAAAATATCAATATAAAAAGATGCTTATTTTATCACAATATTGATGTAGTGGAAAGAATACAAACATACAAATAAAGCATGAAGTTAGAAACTTGGGCCGGGGAAGCTGAAAGATCAGCTTCATTTTCTCACCTTCTCTGCAAGTGATTAACAGAACCAGATATTATGATTATTTCTTAACTTCAGAAATGTCTTGGCATGTCCAAAAGAGAAATAGAGGTCCCCTGCTAGAAAGCATGTCCATTGTAGTCGGACTAGGTTTTTATGTGTTTCATTATCTCCTCTAAGTGGAGGACAGAAGAGACGTAAGCCAATACATCTAGGGCCTTAGTTTTAGAATTCTGTTTGCAAAATAATTTATTGAATACTGCAGGGACATATGATTTTAATCTTTCACAACACTGGTGCCAAAAGTAGCTGTCAAGTTACTAAATACCACACTAGCACTACATCTGTTGGACAAGGAGTCAACAGATGACTGCAAAGAGCCAGATGTGTGGTCTCTTTCTTCTCTGCAATCACCCCACGATTACCTTACTCCCCATTTCATCTGTTCTGGGTAGGAACATGGATTTGCCCACAGGGCAAATATGCTGAAGTCTGCAGAGACAGGATTTGAGATGGTGAGGAGACGGGGACCCCTTCTTCTATACATGTTCTTCAGGATGGGGTTCCCTACCTTCTCACTCTTGAAGCTTGTGAACAGACAAGCTACTGAGCGGACGGTACCAGCAGAAGACAAATGTCCTGCCTCCCAGGCACAGGCCACGCAGAGGGTTTATGTGAGGGCTCACAGGAAGGCTCGCTGGGAAGCACAGGTCCAGTCTCACGCTCACGTTCATAAGCCCTGCAATGTAACAAAAGCAACGTGAAATTAAAGAACGGAGGTTCACTTTAAAAGTATAGTCCTGATCTGAACTGAGAAGTTAATGTACGTGTACCCTCTGACGTTGAGAGGGTACAATATATGTATAATAAACATAGCATGGTTTGTGACTGTATATGCCCAAAGCTCTGAGGTTGGTATGAAAATAGGGAGTTATCCTTACATAGAATCATTTAGGTTGGAAAAGACCTTTAAGATCATCCAGTGGGGCCGTAGCTAACACCTGTCCTCTCACAGAAATCTGTAGGAGTTAAAACCCCTTGGCACTTCTGTGTTCTCACTGTTAACCAATCTGTTTATATGATTGTCTCTAAACGTGCAATTATCACTAACCAAAAACGTTTGGATTTTTAATTTCAACAAATTGCCAGCTACAAAAGGAAAGTTTAGAAATGCCAAAATAAACTTTTAGGAGATTCAGAGATATGCAACAGATCCAGTCTGTGTTCAGATGCAAATGAAGCAAATTTCCTTGGACACACATGCATTTCTCTAAGTTTTTGCCTTATGCTAAGCAGACCTCTCATTTAGGTCTCAAGAAACTTCGGACTGCCAACCTTGAGTTTTTTAGCCCATGATATAGACACAGATTTGAATTTCTGTAGAAACTCAGCCTAGATCTGGTTATTAATAAAACATTGCAGTTTCCAGTCTTAATTTTTATGCATTCTGCAGGTCACATAAGTACTTATTAAAGCCCTTATACAATTTTTCAGCTGTTCAGGGCTTTCCCTCCTGATGTGATCATAGTTGAAAGAGTTTGATGTGAGCACTGATTTTCATTTGCAACATGTGCTATTTTCATAGCTCCCTGCCAATGCAATTTCCTGTCTGAATTTACTATGCTTAAGGATGGAAGTATTTTAAAATTTTTAATAAAACTACATCAAATGAACCTGTATTATAAGCATTGGGTTTGCTAAGAATCTTGCTTGCCTGTATTTAGGTAAATTTTAAGGTTATTTTGGAAAAAAAAAATAAAGCATTCCATTTCCTCTTTCAGGTGTTGTGAAGAAGTAAACTATAGCCCAGTGCAAATCAATAAAAGAGTAGGATACTCTGATGCTACTTGTTTACCAAATTGCTGCCAATAACAAGAATAGTTTCTATTTATTCAAGAGTATTCCACAAAAAAACAAAGAGATTTGGAGTAGCTTCATTAGAACCTTACATCTGTTGGGAAGGAAAATGTCAAAAGGGTAGAATCCCAAGGGGTGGCTGATATGACAGTGGAGGGGGCTGCTCTTGTTCCTTGAAAAAGCTGGTAAAGGGTTCATCCTTAATGATTGAAAAGTTTGGAAGAGCACTGTAAAGACTGAGATGTTGGAAAAGCCTATGGAAATACCCAAGAGATAAATACCAGATTTATAGTATTTTTTTTTAAAAATGCGTATGCAGCTTCAAGAAATCGCCCAGCAAGAAGGAAGCAGAGTTCACTGTTCTCCAAGATAGTTTTTGTCTTTTCAGGACTGTTAGTGATTGATTTGACAGCAGAAGACACAAATGATTCTTTCTGCTACAGGGTATAAATAATTGAGAGATTTTTAGCCTTGAGCCAGGAAATCATTCAAACACTTACTTAACTGGTTTTCCTGTGCAGAGGAGCTTTCTGAACAGTAGCCTGGTCCAGACATAGCAAAGAGAAAGGCATTAAGTCTATGCTGATTGTAAAGTTTTTTACTTTAAAACATGACAGTTACAAGTCTCACCCTGTGGTGCTCTTCCAGGATCATTTGTTAAAATTAACTGTGAGAATTTGTTGAATACTGAGCAGAAACAGATGGCATGGGTTACTGTAAAAAAACTACTGAGAATATTTTAATTTATACCGAAAGAATTTATCACTATTTTTATATGCACAAAGATAAAGTAAGCAAATTAGACTGCAACAAGTTGTCAACAGAGATGACTTTTTAACCAAACAGAAATGTTTACTGAATCATTTTGACTTGCTTAACTGAGTCGCCATTATGGTTTACTAATGTTACGAAATGTGAAATGAATGTTTTGAAATACTAGGCCCTAAGCTAGAGATTACTTACAATAGTTACCATTTCAAATGATAATCATATATTTTATTAGGCAACACGTAACAGAACACTATTCATGGGTCTTAGACATTGAAATGCAGTAATATGAATAGCACATATTATCTTTATTGCTATAAAAGGCATCAAACATTCAGTAAAGACCTTGTTATGTAAGATTTGAACATAGTTCAGGGGAGCAGAGGAGGATGGTATAGTACTGTGCCTTGCATATTGACCCTATAATCCACATTACAACAGAAAGCACACAAAAATATCACATGCCCCTCAGCAATTCAGTAGCACCTCCTCATGTGTCACAGGTAAACAAGAGCCCCTAGTTAACCTGGATATGGGAGTTAAGTTAAAAACTGAGGTTAGAGCTTTTAGCCTACTTGCTTGTTCCACACAGTCCCTCGGTGGGTCCCCGTCCCCAGCGTTAGGTTTGCTGTGCCCTGAGCTCGCTCCACTGCAGGGAGGTTGCTGCTGGCCTGGGAAGCTGGGGCAGAAAGTTGTGCCAGTTCGTGCCGGGCTGCTGCTGGCCGTTACCCATCTCGGGCAAGGGTTGCCCAAGCATCCCCTCCTTTTAGCACCCCCTCATCCTTCCAGAGCCCCAGCCATGCTGGGTTTTTCCCCGTGTAAATAGCCTATGTGCCCAAGCCCAAGCAAGCACCATCCTCATCGCCAGTTCTGCCTCACGTCTCGTTATTAGCTGGAGGATTCACGACAAGCTGCTCACGTTTAGCAAGGTCTTACCAAATCTTAGAGCCAGCCTGTACCAGTTGTGGCTCTCAAGCAGCTGGCTTGTGACTGAGATCAAAACTGTAAACATTTGCCCCATGCAAACTTACACAAAACAATCAGCAGCCTGTTAGCATTCACAGGGTAAGCTATTTTTCTCATCTGCTATACATGGACAAATTTTATAAACCAGTCTGCATTTGTAATGAACATTCTCATGTTTTGAGTACGCTTCAGTAACTTTAACGCAGCCTGCACACAGTTTCTAAGATGCCTGCATTGCAGAAACAGTCAATTTTAAAAACTTTTTATCTCTGTCCTTATCCTGTCATAGATATGATTTCGTTTTTAAAATAGTACAAATCATTGTTTGTCTAGCACAGTCAAAGAACTGGCAACTGACAATCTTGAAATTTAAACTAAAGAAAAAAAAATTGAATAGAAATGTCATTTATAACCATTCGGTTCCTTCTAGTAAATACTTCTGAACCTGATATTCTGTAATTTAAATGGGGCACAGGCTGCCAGATCAGGTCTTTGTCATTCTAGTTATAAAAATAGGAGCAGGAAAGGAGAAGCAGGAACAAATTTTTCTTGCTCTTGAGGAGAAGTGGGTACAAATTCAAGTGAATTTCAAAGCATCTTGCTATTTGGCTGCCCTAGGATTGCATTTCTAATGTAAAATCTTGCTTTGAATTAATTTGATTTGGAGCTCCATTTTACCGACAGATGTGAGCCATTGCAAGAGTGTTATCAGCAAAGCTTTTTCTTTTCAAAATTTTTTTTTTGGAAAAAAATAATAATAGTTTTTCAAAACAATTGTTACAAGTCCAAAATTAAAGAGCAGCTTGTGAAGCTGCTATGAAGGTAGTGCAATGACATTTGATCCTGACTTTGCAGATCAGTTTACCTTTACCAGTTGCTTTTATAGTGATAATAGTGAAGTCTCAACAGGGTGCTTTAGTATGTTTCTCAAAATCAGCCACTGTTTTCATGCACCACAAGAACAGATGCCTATTTCCATGAAAAAATCTAAACACAGTGTTTTCAATTGCTCAGTTGAGGTAAGGTATTATTTTCTGGTTGTCTGTTGATATTCTGTGGTACCCAGGAGGGTTCCCTTTTGACGAGGGAACACTGTACATCCCATCTTCCTTTAGCCCTGTCTTACACTGTTCCAATGCTGCATGAATTTTTCAGTCCTTGATAAAGCACTACTAATAAAATCAAAGTTGTAATGTGATTTTATTATTTCCATGTAATTTTATGGGAGGAATAGTTTACAAATATGGAAAATGTTGCACTTAAAAACATTTTAATAATGTATACATAACAATGAATGGTACCAGAAACAAGAGAAGCAAACATAACTTATTTTATGAACTAACTGACTGGAGTTTGGACTCAGAGGGAGTCTGTAGCTAACACTGGCAAAAAAAAAAAAAAAAAAAAAAACCAAACAAACAAAAAAACCAACCAAAACTGGAATGGAGTAGACAGATACTGCCAAAAATGGGCCAGCACAGTACAGACAATGAACATGAGAAGTTTCTTTGTCGCTGGTCCTGTCTATTGTACAAAGAAATGAACACAGGCTTTGTACTGTTTGCTAATCTGTCAGCATGGATGATCATCTCTGTACTGCACCTGCCTACAGCTTTGTCCTTGTCTGGAAGGTGGTGGTGGGTTTTTTTTGACTTCTGGACAGACGCAGTGGGTACAACAGATTAGGCAGTAAGGTGTATTAAATACTGATATACTGAGTATTTTGTATAAAACATGAAGCATCTCATGTTAAGGAAGCCCAAATATTTCCCTCTATAAAGATACTGTATTTAATGTAGACATTTATCTGAATAACTTGAGCTTTGGTGCATGAGGTTTTCAAGTACAAAAAGGAACCCAACCAGATAACCAACCAAAAGACCTTGATAATTTATACTGTTATCTTCTCAGACAAGGAATGCTCATGAAAGATCGTCTGTCTTAAATCTCACATGTAGAACGATCTAACTTACTACTCTTTTTTATCCTATACAGTGAAATCTACAATTTAAAAAGTAATAGGATTGATTTTAAATGTATTACTTTATAGTTTTAACAGGTTACTGTTCTGCAATACTGGAGAAGGAAAAAAAAAAAGGAATGTGTCATTACGTTTTGCATAATATTGAGTCCTCTAGTCAAAGTCCTCCTAATTTGTTTTCCATGCTAGGTACAGAATATGGCTGCTTGGACTTTGTTTCAGAGCTGCTTTATAGTCAATACATTTGTGACAAAATTGTCTTCTCTTTTTAGAAAAATGCCTACAGCTCCTCTTGGTGTCACTAAACAGAAGCTATATAGTAAAGGTGTCTTGGAATAGTCAGAAATAAACCAATATAGAATTCCAGCACTACTTACATCGATTACTTTCCATACGTGTTGTTACTGGTTAGTGTGGTGTGATACCCTAGTGCAGTTGCAAGTGGGTGGTGGAGCCCTGGGCATGCGACCCATTGTGCCTGCCAGAAAAAATAAGGCCATGTGGCCAGGAAAAATGATCAGCTCCTGCTGCAGAATACTGCTTGCTGCTCCCAGCTGGAGGGGGGACCAGAGCCTGGGCACTTAACACAGCTTCCTCCAACTCCCCTTCTGCTTTCCCGTTCCTCTACGGCACAAACCAAAGTGACGCCCGTACTTCTTGTACAGTAATGTTTCTGGGACCCATTTGCTACCCTCAAAGAGGTCAGCAAACACTTGTTGCTAACAGCGACTATATATTGATTTCAAAAAGAAAAAGTTATTGTAAGAGATTGTATCCAAACAACTTTACCAGATGCCAGTACCATTGATAAAGTTAAACTAAATTACCACAATTCAAAGAAAAAACAAGTAGCATTTTTGTCACCAGAAGAAAGCTTTTTCTGACGGTAGATAAAGTCATTAAATCTTATCTACATTAACTTATAGCTGTGATTGTATTGATTATCTTTTCCAATAAGGAGCATCTTCTATTTTCATGAATGAGCATAAAAATTACTGAGTCTGCTTTAATGTATGAAAAGACTCTACATGAATTTAAAGTTGGCTGATACAGTCTGTACAGACTGTTCTCTAATGAGAATTTCCGAAAGGAAGCAATTTAGCAACTGTGATCCCAAAACGGCAAGAAAAAGCAACCTATAGCAGTTCATTTCCCAAATATTATAGAAATTATATGCTTGTGGGTCCAAAATTCAGTACATTATAATACCAAAGAATTAGTATTTATTTGATACCAAACCACTACATAAATAAATGCAGTTCTTCAACATTCAAAGACATAGAAGCCAAAAGTCTAAGCACTGCCAAAATCCAAATGTTGCAACAATGCAAAATAAAGGGAATGGTAACAATGAATACAGGAAGATAACTGCATGGTAGAGTTGCTCTGGTGTGTTGGTACAAAGTAAGCTTACATATGCGCTGTGCCTCCTAAATCTATCATAAGTCAAGAGATGACTTCAGCCTCTAAAGCAGTGAAGTAAAATATCCAGACCTTCCAAGCACCTTTAGTAGTCACCGTAGATGCCCCATGAAAACGGTAAGACAGTAATGGTGTCATTTTTACTTTGGGAGATACACACAAAGGGAGCCCTAGGTTAGCCTTTCAGTGACCTGGCTGATGCTCTCACTACGGCATTGTCAGCAGAGCCTGAGGTCGAGGTTAGCATTCCCCAAGCCAGACATAAGTTAATTCTACTGTAGTACACCACCTCTCCTATGACCCTTTCTTTTATAGCCCATAGCAACAAGATGTGTTTGGGTCGGACCAGTGACAAAGGGTTCTGGAATATAATTTGGAATCAAACTCAAAATGAGGATTTTAAGGGAAGAAAATACAAGTCAAGATGACTAAAGTAACATAGGATTGTTTATTTCAGGCTATTAAAAATTCTTTATACTTTTGGTTGTGTTGTTCAATATCTGTTATAAATAATTTGCTACAATTAAAACAAGGATAAAGAAAGCAGCTTCATATGCGATCACGTTGGAATTGTGCCATCAGTAAGGCTGAGCTGTGGTATGTGACAAAAAGCTGTGTCAAGGCAAACTACTGACTATTGTTTGGCAATTAAAGCTCTGAATTTTCAGGAAAAATAACAGATCATTTTTCTTATTCCACATATACATTTCTTTTCGGCTCAAGAGGATAAAAGAACAAAAATCTCCACTGTTGAAGGGTTGCTTTTTTTTTTTTTTCCTCCTTTGGTCTCATTTACATTACTGTTTCACTTCGGCATCATGTTCTCAGATCGGCTCCTCTCTCTTTTTTCCTATTGTTTCTTCCCCTCCAGCCCACACGTATGCTTAAAAAAAAAAAGCAAGGAAAAAAAAAGAAAATAAAAAACCCAAAAACCACTAGAGGCTGGAGCTAATGCTGTTCTGGAAAACTCTTCTTTTTTGAATCAGCTATTGCCAGCCACTTCCTTTCCCCTAACTGTACCAATTTAAGAACACTGTTTACCAAAGTTCAGCAAAACATTTTTGCAATCCATTTCTATGTCTCTCAAATAATCATCCTATTGTAATATTTTGATAAAATTCAAAGCTGTCTCACCTATATTTATACACTTATTCCTTTTAGATGCTAGGAGGTCTGCAAATACCTAAGGAGAATCCCCAGGCTGAAATGAATTGTGTCTTAAAACACAGGTATTTTCTAAATGTTTTATTGTCTGCTTTATTCACAAACAAACTGGGAATTCCTCTGTAGGTCTGTAAGACTAACACCAAATACGAACTACAACATCTGTCAGCACAAATATAGGTCTGAGTTATGAAGGAATATCTAATCTTGGAATAGCTCATTCTGATAGCAGAGTAAGGATGTAACACATAACATAGCTGCAAAAACATCATTGTGGTAGACCTCTTATACAGGGATGACTATAAATACCCAAGTTGTTGTTACTAGAGTTTACGAAACCTATTCTTTCCTTCTCTCAATGTGAAAAAAAAAAATCTTTCTGGACGTGAAGGAACTCTAGTAAACAGAGGAAACTGACACTTAAAGAAGTATTCTTTGTACGCTTTCCTGTAAGGCATTGTAGCGATCTCCTCACATAGTAGCAACTAGCTCTTGTGCAGAAAAGTGGTACCTGGGAAACCTGAAGGACAATACTCAGAGCCTGGTTGCTCTCTGTAGACCACCAGTGGGCGAGGCAGGGTTTTTAGTTTGAGATCTACGTTGTAGCATTAGTTAATGAAATCAGTAATATCAGTTATTTCCATTCTATTATCTTCTTGTATTTCCAAAGAATATTATGTCTGCAGAACACTGCAGCCTCCAGTATCAGTAAAATAACATGGGTGTCCAGTAAACTGCCACCCGTTTATCACAACACGGAAGACAGCAGGAGCTGAGGGTACTCAACAGTCACCTGTAATATGCAACACAAACTTCACATGAGGTCAGGTTTAAAATAGTAGTACATTCACATACTGTTTAAAAAAAGGAATGAACTCAGGTTTACCTACTTTCAGGAGCGCATACGTGAAAATCTAAAACCTTCTGATAACTCTCTTCTCCTCTTCAAATATATCTTTTGATGGATACCCAGCTTTGATGATCCAGCCTCACTGACAAGCTTCAAAGGATAGTAAAGTGCCTGCATGGACAGCTGGTGACACCAGCCAAGTGTGCTTTCCCCATTAATAGACTAGAGCAGTGAAGTGGAGCCTGACAACAAAGAGCAGTAAGAAGGTTCCCAGTCCATACAGAAACACCCTGTCTATTTAAAATCACCGTTTATTTAAGGTATTGCCTTGATACCTAGTCCGAACAGATCAGATCCTTGGACACCCAGCCCCCTCCCAGGCTGTGCGGTACAGCTATTTATGAACGAACGGGTTTCTGCCTGCCTGAAGACAAAGGGCTGCTCTATGCTAAACGGGGTGCAGACCTCGACAGAGCAATACCGCCAAAGAGGAGTTGGCCTCTGCTGCCGAGGCCACTGGGGGCTCTACTCTGGAAAGCACTCAGTGCCCACCTTTCAGGCAGGTGAGCAGTCACAGGCAAACCAGCGTGATGACAAGCAGGAGGTACAGGTCTTTACAGAATAAGCCTTTACTTGCTTCTGAGTGCATCTGACTCTTTCTGATGAGTGGGGCCAGAAACGCTAGTTATGAAAGAGCATTACTACCTCACCCACTTCCTGAGCTGTTCTTGGACTTACCCTTTTAAGCTGTTACAGGCCACCCTTCACGGAGACGGCCAGAAAGGGCACGAGATCCTAAGCCTGGCTTCAAGTCAAGCCCTGCAGGAAAATTTAAAAAAAAAATAATGAAATATTCTTCTGGAAATACAGAACTGTAAATAAATATTTGGGGAGTAAGTAGAAAATAATTATCAGCAAATTCTGCTTGTTGTAGAGCCCGCGCCTCCAGCATAAAGGCTACATCAGAATTCTACACTTCTGTTAAC
>NW_010549285.1:0-910 GCF_000687285.1 Phaethon lepturus | reverse complement strand
GTGGGCGTCCCCACGGAGGCAACGGCGGCCTCGCCGTACACTGGCCCACTGCTCTTTGGGAAATCCCAGTATTTATACATTTGCAGAGGAGCAGGTTTCGACACACGTGACCAGCAAGTGCCGAAACACGCCTCTGTTGCTGACTCTCAGCATAGGAAGCCTATGGCATATGCGCCCGCTGGTCAGGCATGCTGCACGCACCATAGCCATCCCGTCTATTGGTTTGTAGACTTTGTGTACTGTTAATCCAGCAGTCACGTATCAATCATGCTTAAGCCAATAGCAGGATTTTGCAAGGATTCCTCCCTCCACATCCTCCCCCAGTACTGTTCAACTTTCTTATCTCTGTGGGAAACCATCTGGTTTCTTTCACCCAGCCTGTTACCTACTTCTCACCCAGCTATCTGTTTTCTCACTGTGCTAACTGCGGTGTTCTCACAGACCGAAAGTCCATCTTTTAACCCCTCCGCTGTGGTTTTCTCGGCTATCTACTTCTTACCCAGTGTCCAACCACGGACCAAAATTCCCTCTTTCAACCCCTCCGTATACAGACCATGCATTACTAGATTATACTGAAAGTGTTAAAATCTGACCAACAGACAAGGCAAACCTCAACCTTGCTACTGTAGTCATGCATGGAAACGAGGCATATCTAAACATATGCTGGAGATGGGAGACACTGTATAATCAGAATATTGAAACCTCCCACAACAACAATAACATTTTTCAAATATTACCACTTCAAGCCACACCAGGGGAAGAAAGAAAAATAGGGTGTCGTGCAATCAGTGAATCGACCTAGAGAAATCTAACCGAAATTAAAATATACTATACTGATTTTTCTAAACCAAAAGGCAATGAGAAATCTTGTTATAAGACACCAGAACCAGATTGCTGGTACAATTTCACT
>NW_010549284.1:291-1297 GCF_000687285.1 Phaethon lepturus | reverse complement strand
GAGCAGCGGCTTCAGCCGGTGAGTCACGGCGCTGACTCAGACCCTGCTCGCCCTCTGCGCGTGAACACCGCTTGTTCTACGCGTGCTGGGGGACAGCACGAAGATGTGTCCCTAGAGAGACAAGAAGCTTTTCCGTTGCTGTAGCCACTACGTGCAATAATTAAGCTGCAGTAACTGGCGCTTGCTTGCTCTGGATGCTCGAGCGTGGCCAGCACGCGCCCTGCTGCCCAACAGCCGCCGTGACCCTGCTGTTGGGAAATCAAACAATTACCAGCTCTCCACTGCTTTGTGACAAGTTGTTTTCAACTTTCCTTTAAAAGTCAGTAAGTAAAAATAGTAGACTCTGTACAGCTTAAACAGAAATGGGAAAGTGCATTGAACGCACAGGCAGCCCAGATCTGGCCCCCGCAAACAGGCATGACAGTAGGTCTGTGTCACACATGCAGACATACACTATTGTGGGTATTAAAGAGCCTAAATCTGATTAAAGCCTTTCTATCCCTACCAGTGGTCAATTCCAGAAACCAGCTCACCCAGGAGGCCAAATTCATTTCATCCCCAAAGTCTAATTAAAGCCATTAGTGTATTCCTTGTCTTTCTGATAAGATCAAAGCATTCCAAGAGCCAGTCATTACCTTATTTTCAAGACAATTATACAACATATAGCATCGATTTATTCTGCCTCCAGCTGTATGCATTTATCTCTGTCTATCATCGGGTAATCGGTACCATCAGGCACAGCCGAGCCCGGGCTCTCAGCTGACGAGGGCCCGTGCTCACCGTGCTGGGTTTCTTTTCCACCCTCGGCTGCAAATTAACATCCAAGGCAGCACCGGGTGTCCAGGGCTCCCCTCTGCCTGGGCGCGTTCACCCGAATTCATTCCTTACAGCCCCTCTTAATGCTCAGGTACTTGCGTTTTTAAAATCTCATCCTGCTAGGCAGCCGCTGCGGGGCTGGAAGGGCTGCGCTCTCTGTGCGTGAGCGACTACGGGCGCCCGATGTTTT
>NW_010549284.1:0-260 GCF_000687285.1 Phaethon lepturus | reverse complement strand
GTTTTTTCCCGGGGAACCGGCCGCAGGAGCCAGCGATGCCACAGCCCTGTCCTGGCGAGGGCACGGACACGTGTCCAGCAGGGCCCGCTGCCCCTGCTCTGCCCTCCCTCCTTTAGGGGTGGGTGCTCTTCGCGTTGTGATCATCCAACAGCCGGAGACAAAACAGCATTTCTACAAGAGTCAGGAAGCACGTAGCCCTCGGCCATGCTGGCTGCCTGGCGGGCCCCCGCGGTGCCCGGCCCTGCACCGTGGCGGCTGTG
>NW_010549283.1:2279-2612 GCF_000687285.1 Phaethon lepturus | reverse complement strand
CGTGGGTTGCAGTTGTCGTTTACGCACACTTTCTTGGGCGCGACGTTCAGCGCTAACAGCAAATTCTCCCTCAGCAGCGTTTGCCCCGAAGAAAAGCATGCTTTTGTGCCCCAGCAGCATTTCTGCGGAAACCGCCTACCTTCTCTCCATCAAAGACTCGGGGGAGGCTTCCTCTCTCCCTCGTGCACGGCGCTTGCCCTCAGCGTGGGGAAGCCCCGACCGGACCCCACAGCGCTCGGCCATCCCTCCCCGTTCCGAAATTTTGGAGCCAGCAGTTCCAAATCACAATCAGCTCCATTTGAGGTCTTCACCATGGGTTAAAATAGCTCCGAG
>NW_010549283.1:382-2180 GCF_000687285.1 Phaethon lepturus | reverse complement strand
CACGTCCCCGGGGACACCCCGGGCTGTTTGTTCCTGTAATGTTCTTCCTATTGATTTAAGGAGAAACCAGAGTTGGTTAATTATCTGTGGCTGTGCTTAGCTTTGTTTTGTCTCTGCTCAGGGCTGGGGCTGTGTGACCGTACGCTTTAATGGCTTTCAGATGCCAGAGGTCTTATTATAAGCCCACGCCCCATACAGAGACCACCAGCAGAAATCAAACTTGTTGCTGCTTTGAGGTTGCAAATACCAAAGAAAACGATGCCGCCGCCCCCGCCCCAAGCCCCCAACGTGTGTATTTTTGTGAAGAACTGCAGAGTTGTTTTTCTATCAGACGAGCTAGTGACGGACCGCTGAAGAACTGAACTCGTCCCTGCGCAGGTACCTCTATAAATAATTAGACGTATAATATTTCCACAGCTGTGCGCTGCCAGATGGCTTTGCTTTTTTAAGCTTAAAGTAACTTCCTTCCTTTCCAGGGAGAAAAGCCAACTCTGTCAAGTCCTATAAACTCATCCTTTCAGGAGCAGACACGTCCTGGAGACCTAGCTTTGAACCTGGAGAAGAAGAAACTTCTCAGGGACGGGGCAGCCACCGAGTGAGCCCCGAGACGGGTCGGGCAAGCGGATGGGAAGGTCCCCAGTCTGTTTGCAGGCGACGGTGGCGATGGCTGGCTGCAGAAACCAGAACTACCCTTCAGGTCAGGACCTGGCCTTTCATTGGGGTGTTAAGAGAAAAATAACATTAGTAACATACGGGTGGTAATAGTGGCAATAATCTCCGCAGAGCGCAGGCTTCGTGTGAGCGGGTAAATGCTTCGAGGGGAGGTTTCCTACGTGCGCTGGCTGGACCGTTTGTCCTTCCCGTTGATGGATGCTCAATAAATAAAGAATTAGTCTCCAGACTGCTCTGCTCTGTGTTCTGAGCTGCTCCGAGCGTATTTGACTTTTCAGAGGTGGAGCAGCCCCTGCAGTGCTGGTGCATGAATGATACCTGCCGGAGCCTGGCTGGGACCCCGCAGGCGCTCTGGGTAAAACAAGCCCGGCTTTGGGAAGCCATCCCGGAGCTTGTGCATTGCCCAGGCCTCGGGCAGGGTGGAAGCGGGGTGACAGAGCTGTCCCCATGCCGAAGCCTTCAGCCCCCTGGGGAAAGCGTTGGGCTCTCACCGCTCTGGCACAGCACGTTCAAGCCGTGTCTAAACAAGCCTCCAAATCCTGCCTTGGGCACGTATCACAGCAATATTCAGCCAGCAGCTCTGGAGGCAGCTGGTGCCCACCCTGACCACAGCCAGATCCTGCATGCTGTACCAGCCCTCCACGTGCCAGACACGGTGCTGAGCCTCTCCGAACAAATTGCCCTCCAGCTCCTCCTGCTGCAAAAGCCTGGCAAGTAAATGTCAGGATTTTTAATGGCAATGACCTCTGCCGTGGGTGGGAGTGTATAGGCAGAGCAGAATTACCGTCATCTTGGCTTTTTCAGCCCCAGCTTCCACCCGTGGTAGCTGTTAGCTCCCCGGCACAAGAGTCTGTTCCCTCTGACAGCTGCGGGTGCCCCTTTTCCGACGTTACATCCCTGGCGCTTTGCAAGACAGCTCAAAACGCAGGCTGGATTTTACACGCCGTTTCACATTTCCGAGCCGCATCTTGGAAACTCGGCGTGAGCGGACGATCAGGAGCGCGTTGTCAAGGATGACATCGAGCAGACGAAGCGGAAAGCCCCGCGCGGCGCGGGTCTTCGCCGCGTGCTATGATTGCCGGGCTCTGTCTGCACCGGTTTTCACGTTGCCGTTTCTCCTCCGTCG
>NW_010549283.1:0-271 GCF_000687285.1 Phaethon lepturus | reverse complement strand
GCTCAGCACCCGGGTTTGGGGTCCCGGTGTCAGCCCATGCCCGTAGGGGAGAAGCCTTCATCCAGCGTGCGGGGCACCATTGCACGGGGAATCAGGAAAGCACCCAATGCCTTGCCTCGCTGGTTGCTGCCCCGGCTGTGACCCAGCGCTTCGGCCTGGGGCTGGGGTGGGAAGAAGGTGTTTCTCAACGTTTTGCTCATCGCGCGGTTTCCCGGGGGCTGCCTGGCGTCGCTGCCCCGGCCGGCTGCCAGGCTCTGGGAGCGGTGCTCGC
>NW_010549282.1:0-1006 GCF_000687285.1 Phaethon lepturus | reverse complement strand
ACTGTGGCCAGACTGAGCTCTAGCTGGGCATGCACCCCATGTTGGGGTGCAGCACGGTGCTCTGCTCTGGGGGGCTCCAGTCGCCCTCCCTCACGAGAGCACCAAGCCTGTGCCCGGACTGTGCTGGGGCAAGCGCCATGGTGGCTCTTGCTGACTTAGGGAAGCAGCAGGGGAAGCGGCAGGGCTGCCGTTACTCAGTGGGCCCAGAATAACCAAAAACCCACACCGGATGCAGCAGCCACGCTTCCCACCCTGCTCCTTGCCCCATCCGCCTGGCCTCAGCCCTGCTGCAGCCAGCTCCCGGCGCTGCCCGTGGGAGGTGGGCGGAGGTGCTGCACCCACCGGTGCCTGCTCGTGGAAACCCTATTGCCGGAGGGAGCATGTGTTTCAGTGGGGAGAAGCAGTGTTTCACGAGCTTACGCAGGCACCAGCTTCCCCCTGACTATTTAGGTTGCACAAGGCAGCCCGGCATCCCTCCCTGGCCCCACACAAGGACAGGGTGCTCTGCCCAGGACGTCACGGGCGTGGTTGGCCCAGCACAGCGACTCAGCCCCGACAAAAACCCCCAGAGCCAATTTTAGCAGTGCAGAAAGTGAGTGACGGGGGTGCTGTGGCAGAGGGACAGCCCATGGCTCCAGGGTGGTGACTCAAAGCCACTGCTGCCATTGCTCTGGCCTTGGGAGAACTATTGCCCAGGATGAGCAGCGGAGACTTTCTAAGGACACATCTGGAGGTGCTGTGTGCTCAGCCTGATCCTGTTGCAGGGACCTGCCTGGCCTGGGGCACGAGTAGCAGCACAGGCTTCAAAAGATTTGAAGCACATTCCCATCACACAGGCACATTTTGCTCCAAGTTCCACCATGTCTGGGGCCATGTCTCCTCTGGAGCCACCAGGTCTCTCCTTTTCTTCCATCCTCTCTCTCCCTTGGTAGAGGAAGAATTTGGTGTTATGAGGAGCAGCAGGTTATTGTGCAGGAGGCTCTCACAGCCAGAGCGCTGGCTCCCT
>NW_010549281.1:273-617 GCF_000687285.1 Phaethon lepturus | reverse complement strand
GCGGAGGGCACAGGGTGCGTTCTGTGGGACTGCCGTGCGTCCCTGCCCCACCACTCCGTGCCCCCCCAGGTGATCCGGAACGAGCGCCCCGACGGGGTGCTGCTGACCTTCGGGGGGCAGACGGCCCTCAACTGCGGCGTGGAGCTCACCAAGGCGGGCGTGCTGGAGCGGTACCGCGTGCGGGTGCTGGGCACCCCCGTCACCTCCATCGAGATGACAGAGGATCGCAAGGTCTTCGTGGAGAAGATGGAGGAGATCGGGGAGCACGTGGCGCCCAGCGAGGCCGCTGCCTCCCTGGAGCAGGTCCAGCAGTGGGACGGGGGTGGGCACGGGGGCGGATGGGG
>NW_010549281.1:0-250 GCF_000687285.1 Phaethon lepturus | reverse complement strand
TACGCCGTTGCTCTCTGCAGGCGCAGGCGGCGGCCGAGCGGTTGGGGTACCCGGTGCTGGTGCGCTCTGCCTACGCCCTTGGGGGTCTGGGCTCCGGCTTCGCCAACACTCGGGAGGAACTGGTGGCACTGGTGAGCCAGGCCTTCACCCACACCTCCCAGGTCCTGGTGGACAAGTCCCTGAAGGGCTGGAAGGAGATCGAGTACGAGGTGGTGCGGGACGCCTTCAACAACTGTGTCACGGTAGGGGA
>NW_010549280.1:0-635 GCF_000687285.1 Phaethon lepturus | reverse complement strand
GAGCAAAGCCAAGCAGAAACTGCTATGACTTATTTTATGGTTGTCTTAGGGTTGTGCTTTGTTTTGGGGGGGCTAGCGGTTGCGTCGAATCCTTCTCCTTACTATGGGGTGATTGGTTTGGTTTTGGCCTCTGTTGCAGGGTGTGGGTGGCTGTTAAGTTTGGGGGTGTCCTTTGTGTCGTTGGTGCTGTTTATGGTCTATTTAGGGGGTATGCTGGTGGTCTTTGTGTATTCGGTGGCGCTAGCAGCTGATCCTTTTCCGGAGGCTTGGGGGGACCGGCAGGTTGTAGGGTATGGTGTATGCCTCCTCTTAGCTAGGCTTGGGGGGACCGGCAGGTTGTAGGGTATGGTGGATGCCTCCTCTTAGCTCTGGTGGTAGGGGGGGTTGTTGGAGGGTTGGTTGGGTCCTATGGGGTGGGGGTAGTTACGGTGGATAGTGGGGGTATGTTTTCTGTTCGGCTGGATTTTAGTGGTGTGGCCATGTTTTACTCGTGTGGGGCGGGAATATTTTTGGTGGCGGGGTGGGGGTTGCTGCTTACTCTGTTTGCGGTGCTGGAGGTTGTACGGGGGTTAGCTCGGGGGGCCATTCGGGCGGTTAGGGGGTATTAGGCAGAGAGTAGTTCAATGGAGAATGCC
>NW_010549279.1:28739-46999 GCF_000687285.1 Phaethon lepturus | reverse complement strand
ATATATCTGTAGAATCCTACATAAAAATATACATACACCTGCATTTAGAACTGACTGAAAATTAGAACATAAGATTTTCTAGAAATGTAACATTCCTGCCCCTTTTTTCTAAGTTAGGAATTTTGATTGTGTTTTAGAAAAAATAGGTAAATGGTTTGGCTTTTATTCAGTGTTATTTCTAATTTTTACAATCTGATATGAGATCATGAGGGCTTTGTGCTGCCGGTGGAAGCCAGTCATGATCAGGGCCTAGAGCAGACTGACCCACTCCTTACAGCTGTTCTTGCACCTCATAATTACCACTGTGCCGGTGATTACTGGTGATCTCGGCTTCGTTTTTGCCTTGCCAGAGGTTTAGTAAAATGCTGATAAAATGATTTCCACGTGGTGGCAATTCCATTTGTGACTCTGGCTCTCTGTGACGAAGCTATCCGGCAAGTCCGCTTATAAATTGATCTCATCACATTGTGACAGCTATCTGATGCTTAATGCTTCTTGACCCTGCAAATTCATCATCCCCAATGTGGAGCAATGTAGTTGGGTCCCTCCTGTTCGCTCTGATTTAAAGTGACCAAGACATGCAGCCGGTAAACAGGCTATCAGTGCGGAACTGGAGGTGCCTCATATCCTGTTTGACAGCGTTATTGCTTTGATTATGCTTATGGTACGCAGATGTGATTGAAAGGTTTTGCTGGATGCGGCATCCTACTGGCCACATCAACTACCAGGTGTGGATGCAAGCCGTCAGCTTCTCATCAGAGTCACGGAAGCGAAGACGACAGCGCAGCCAGCGCACACCAGCCTCAACCTACCATCTCGCTGCCAGCGCCGCCTGGTTATTTCAGTGCTGACCTTTTTTCCCTTCACTGTCTTGTCAAAAGCTACAATCTATGATCTGACAGTAACTAAGGAAGAAAAGGACGCAGCCAGAGCCAGGGCGCAAAATTAAATGGAATTAGCCATTTCAACAGGCCATCATCCGGAACACGCTAATGCTCTGGAGCATCTGAAGGGGCAGGCTTCTTAACTGCAACAACCAAATCTGGTACCAGCTGTTTACATTTCCATGCAAATCTGGTGTTGAAACTATTTTGTCAGCTTGTGTTGGTGGACAGGTCACTATCCAGTCAGTTGTTCACGACTGACTGTGCAGAGTGGCAGTGATGGTGAAAAGAACGGCATGAGAGGTAAACTGTCTTGACAAGACTAAACTTCTAGATGTAGCTTTGTTTTGTGTTGAAAGTCTCTTACTTGCTGCATCTTTTTAAAGCTGCTGAAATAGCAACCACAGAGGCTTGATTGGTAGTTGCCTTGAAGACCACTAGTTCAGGGAAAGGGAAAAAAATAATCTTAAATCCAATTTTATTTCAGCAAGCTGCTTTTATAATATAAAATTGAGAGAAGAAAAGAAGTTATGATCTTAGCTGGGTGTTCAAGTCACTATGGAGTGGACTAGCTACAAGTAAGTCTGGGGTAATGTGTGGTGTCAGGCAGGTAGCTCTGGCAGGTGGGCAGAGGCCCACTTGCCCTCAGGGCTGGCCATGACTCTCAGCTCTCCTGGCAAAAGAAGGGATGCGCATCAAGAATAACTCTCAGCAGATCAGCCGGGTTAGATGTGGCATGGCTCAAGGCATGAATCAGAGTAACTCCAGATTCTTACTGGAGTAAGAAGCAGCTGAATCTGCCCTACAGTCCATTTTTGTTTAAAGAAGTGCCCTCCACACCCAGTGGGAACCAGGAGGTACAACCCTCCGCTTAAAAAAGAGGCCTAATTCTGATGCTGGCTTTGTGCGTTTGGCTCTTGATGTGCTCAGTGAGGTCTCAAATTTAATCATCTTCCTTCTGCAAAGTGCCAAAGCATGTGTTTCGCTTTGATATGCACTCCAGTAGATATTTTGGGAGGGGAAAAGCAAAATATCCTCTCCGATTCCCATGTTCCTTGCAACCTGTGTCAGTTCAGAGCAATGCTCTACGGGGAAGTTACCACAAGGAAAACCAGAGTGTGGGTTTCCAGCACTTGATCATAACTTGGTGCATGCCCTTGTCCAGGTTACCCGGAGTTGCATTAGACCTCAATGTAGTGAGAGTGTGTTTTTGGCGAGAACAAGTTGTTTGCACGGGGAAGTTGAAGCACTCCACATCCTCATGCTAGCTTGCCTTGCAGTAACTTGATAGTGAAGAGCAGGCAGACTAAGCTGAATATGTATTTCAGCCACCTTTTGCGCCTCATGTAGTGTTTTCCAATAACAAGTCCTTCCTCCGAAGCTTACAAATAACGTGGCAGCGCATTATATGAAATGTTATCAAAAGCGAGATCTTTTATCACTAAAAATTAGGTACTGCTCCGCTCAGTCCTATCAACATGGTTTTCCTCTCATTTTTAGTATGTTGGTCAAAATATAATCGATAATGCGTGTGGACTTGTTCCTGGTTTTACTTGCTGCTAGTGGAGAACTTTTGTGCAGTTTATTCTTATTTTTCTGTGTGCACCTTGAAGATTAATGGGTCCTGTGTTGTGCTGGTATTTCCCCCGGTATTGGGCTGGTCTCGGACGCTGCTCAGCAGCTGGTGTAAGTGAGCTCTGTGAAGGACTCAGCTAAAACAGGAGATTTACGTGTGAAAGTGCAGCTTCTGCGCTTTCCCTTGCTGCGTGCCCCGGCTCTCTGCCAGCTGGCTTCTTGCAGGTAGCATCAAAGGGAGTTTCAAAAATACATGTGGCACAGAAAAAGTTTGTGATGTCTCTGCACCGGCCTGCGATAAAGGTGTTACTTCTGCGGTCACTGTAGCAGCTACAGCGCATTTGGTGACCCAGAGGGGAGTTTCGCGTGCCCCCGGTACACCTTGTGCCTGGCTTGGCGCCTGGGGCTGGCCCCAGCAGGAAGGGGACTGTGGCTCTGTGTTGGGCTCCGCCTGTGTAAAGCAAAAGGGAAGGAAGAGCAGCAAAGAGTTGTGTTGTGCTGTTACCAGAGCTCTGAGAAGTGCTACCCGTGTAAGTTACTAAGAAATAATTTTAAAAGCCTGCTGTGGAGAAGCTGAGAAACCAAACCAGGCTTCTTCATACCTTTTTCCTCAAATTACCTTTCTGACTGTCCTGGCTACACTGACTCGGGGGGGTTTCACAGTAGACATAACTCACCTGATGCTACCACGGCTTGTTTCTGTCCCTTCCCTTCTCCTGCACGTTCCTATTTCCAGCAGATGCTCAGCCAGGCAGGTCACCTTACTGATCTCTCTCGCAACAAACAGAGGGTTATTCTTCAGGGGTGTGCGCAGCGCGGTGCTGCACGATCGCTGGTGCCAGCAGCGGAGGGCACGTGCGGCTGGGATCTCACCCCTGGCAGCAGCCTTCCTCGGCTGGCTTTACCCAGGTGTGAAGCTGCTCTATCAGTAAAAAGACCATTGAAAGGTTGGCTGGAAAAACCCTGACAATGCTTTTCCTGCTTGAATGAACAAATCACAGTTGCTTATCACAGTAATGACAGAAACCACGGGTTTCCCCCCGCCGCCCCGTCAGGACTGAAGCAACGGAAGCCGAGAGCAGCTGAAGCTGAAGGGCGGGCTGAGGAGCGCCAGCGGACAGTGTGTCCGACGTGGCAGGTCTCCTCTTGTGCCACCGGTGGTTTCCGCTGCTGGGGCAGGGGTGTCGGGGAAGAGCGCAAAGAAAATTGCAGCACCTGGGTCTTCAGTTATTCCCGTGCGCAGCAGATGCCAACAGGGCTGTGCACGGGCTCAGTTCTTACCCGGACTAAAAGACTGTATTTTTCCAGGACTTTTACCAGATGCAAAGCTTCCTATCTGATTCACAGGGAGATTATGAGGGGAGTCCTGTCTGCATCCGTCTGAACGGAGCTGCTGCTGAAAGCCAAGTGCCATCTGCTGTGGAGATAGGAGGAAGGCCTCGTGCTTATGGTTAGCAAAAGTGTCTGGCCCAAAAGCCATGGAAGAACCATGAGAGTTCATCAGCTGTGTCAGGCTTATAGTGTTGCTGTGGCACCTTGAATTAAGGCACTGGGGATCAACAGGATGCCTGCGGGAACAACCTTGAGAAGAGTGTTGCTCTGTGAAGCACCAGTGCCGCTGTAGCACTCTTGACCATTGCTGCTGAATATTGAGAGTGTCAGTGTGACTGTTGTGTTTCAGGCACAGGGCAGAGAGCAGCCATTGTCATGTTGTAATCCAGATCACCCTGGAAGAAAATGCAGTATTTGAGCTATTTTTCATTACTTTTCTGTATTTTTACTTACAGAATCATTTCAAGTTGTGGTAAGAGGCAACGGCTTTTATCATGCAAGAAATATCGACCAGGTACTCTGCAGCTTCAAACTCAACGACAGCCTTACTATAAGTAAGTTTGCAGGCTGATGGAGTCCGGTGCCCACCGGGGCTGTGTCACCTCATGAATGACAGAGGTGACACAGCCCACCTCTCATCCGCGTTGGGGAGTCCTCACAGTGGGTGTGGGGGGAGCTGAGTAGGGACCTACGCCTAACACAAGCTTGAAATGCGTCTTTTAGTCAATTCTGTGACCTGTGGGCTTTGTCTCGCGAGGGCTTACGTGGGGTGTGCTGCTGCACGATGCATTTTGGCATCATTGTAATGGTGCATGGGGGTGATGCATACAGCCAGTGAGGACTGGGTATCAGGTTTTAAAGAGGGAGAAATAAAATTTCCCCCTATTCCCTTGTTTATCACCAGTAAAAAGAAATAATGCTGTCTTGATCCCCCAATGGTGTCTTCAGACTCTTCATTCACCAATTCAGGAGACATTCGCCATAAAGCAGGGCCTTCCCAGCCAGTTGCTGCTCTCATCATAACGAGCATGTAACGCGGAAGCTCGCTGTCATCGCTGTGCTAAACAGGGTCTTTTGTTTGCTGTCTCAGCAGCCAGGCAAAGGACTGAATGGCCAAAAAAGATTGAGTGTCCAGTTTCTCAGCAGTCCTCTCTCATTCCCGAGAAGCAGTGTATGTCTGGCAGGGTGAAGCATGGCGTGGGGAGGGGAGCTTTGCTCCTTTTCTGTATATGCTACCCTTGTTGGCTGAGCACAGTAGAGGCTTTCATATCCTGTTGTGGTCAGACTGGTGCCTTCCCTAGCAGTGAATTCACTTACAAGAGGGAGCACATGAATTGCTCCTTCATTTCCCATCCTAGTTGCCTACGTGGAGGCTGCATTAAATAAACTCTGGTGGTCTCACTCTCGTTCCACTTACAGACGCCCTTTGCCAGGGGTTTTTCGTGTGGTTTACCAGGTAGACAGACACTTGGTTTTTTCTTCCTTATCCCTGATGCACTGGCACCTTGACTGGACTTCACACAGTGAGTGCTGACCCGGGCCTGGAAGTACACAGGAGGAAAGCTACCTTAATTCCACATCTCCTCCGTGCTGTGTTCTCCTTGGGTTAAGTCTGCAACAGATGTTGTGATGAGATGCTGAACTATGCTGGCTGGCTTTTTTCCCCTCAAGCTGGCCCTAAAACATACCGCTGTAACTTCCATGGTCTCATCTCTGCCAGAACAAGGAAGTGGGCTTTGTCTTGAGGTGTGCTTGGGGTGCGTGAAGCATGGAAGAACAACTCTCATATCTATTGTTGCTCGAGTTAATTTTTTTTTCCTAGGTAGAAAGAGTAATCAAGCCTCTAAGGTTTAAATAAGCTGGCAGCTTTTACCAGGCCCTAATTCACTTGGGTTGGACTTCTGTGAGCCAGTCTTTCCCTGGACTAGTACCTTAGCTGCTTTGGGCCATTTGGAGCTAAGGTGCAGTCACAGCAGTGACTTGTCTGCTCTTGTGCCTCAGCTTACACACTTTTAGTGGGGTGGCATTGCAGGATTGCTGCTGGGCCTCTTCTCTGTGTTCATGGGACTTGGCTTTCTGGATGTGGCTTTTGTAAGCAACAGGATTAGCAGTGCTGACTCTTGGAGCAGCAGAGTGCAGGGAGGCCGGCGAACACCCATGGCCTCGCTTTTGACTCTGCCTGCGCCAGGCCCTTGTAAACATGGGCTGTTTCCGGATGGTGCTGCCACAGAGGTGAGTTTGGGGACAGGAAAAGCAGCAGCTAGTGCGGGACAGGTCCTCACATTAGTCATGGCCTCTCTCTGCCTGTCTCCTGTATGTGACTAACCAGGTGTTTTGGTTTGGTTTTTTTTTTTTTATTTTTCCTCTGGTGTCTGTCCACTTCAGCTCCACCCCATCTCTGTTCTTTTTCCTGGGCTCAAACAGTGCAGCCTTGGATTCTCCTCTGTGTGTGTGTATTTGGAAGTGGGTAGGCAAAAATTGAACTCTATACTTTTGACCCCTTGAGTAACTTGTGGGATCAGACTATTCAGTATAAGTAGAGTTTGCATACACTTGTGAGATAGTCAAGATGGATATTGCTCAAAGCTGGCTTCAGAATGGCTGATCATTACCATCAGGAATAGAGGTGTACTTCCATTTCTTAGCTGTACTATCTCTAGCCTGGTAAGATTATATTGGCATCAACAAGAATGGGCATCCTAGTACTTGGCTTTGTAGTCAGTACCGTTGGGGAATATTCGTACTTAGCAATGAGAGCCACAGACGAATACTATAGGTGTCATGCTTTTTGTGGGAGTGGGGACAATTTGCCTGCTTGGGACAATTTATTTTTTTCATCCCTGACAGTCATATTAATTTCTTTCCAGATGAAAAGCCGACCCTTGTTCACGATACTTACTTACTTTGTCCTGCCCCAGTGATAGAAGATGCTGGACAGTAAGTATTGCTCTCCAACACGTGTCAAGGGAGAGGGGACTTGTGGTTGAGGTTGTCATTACTGAGCGAAGGGTTCAGAATTTTGCTCAAAGTGCCAAGCTAATAAACTTTTTTGTGTGTATGTGAGGATTATCTCCATCCCCCTTGTGCCAAATCCTCTCCTAGTATGAGCCAGCACAGCTCTATTCAAGGTTGGGTCTTTAGCACAGCTTAACTAAAGGCCTTGTTAGACTATGGTCTCATATCACAGAATCATAGAATGGTGATGTCTTCTCTGTTCCTATATCCTGTTTTTTCAGACCAAAAGGTAATTGAATTCCAGGCAAACTTTTCATTTGGATTGAAGAGAGAGATGCGGGTTTTTAAGCTGTTGTAATCCTGCAGGCTCTTGGGAGACATGGCACAAGGCCCTGCCTTCCCCCCTGCGTGATCTTGTGGGTGCTTAAATACTGGGGGTGTGGGGAAATGCCTCCCTCCCCTTTCCTATTTGTGGGTGAGGGAAGGTGGTTTGGTGGGTTTTTTTGTGTTTTTTTGTTTGTTTGGTTGGTTGTTGGGTTTTTTTGCTTGGACCCTTTCTGTGATATTGGAGAAGATCTAGGACCAGGTTCTTCTTTAATTTCGCTGTCATTTCAGTGTTTTTACCCGTTAACCTCGGTGCAGGTCTTCTTGATTTACTTGGATATGAAAGAAAACACATTCTGGCTCTTTAAGCTGCAGAAGGGTTTAAAAGAAAAAAAAAAAAGCCTTACATTTTCTTGTGCTATCTAGGGTTGTATTGCAAATGTCTGAGACTTTTGTTATGACTCACTGTCCTAGTGCCCTTTGCCCCAGGTAGGATGGAGGTTTTTTAGTAAAGAGCATATGCCCCGACTCAAGCCAACGTAAAAAGATTAGCTCATGGGCAAACAGAGATACAAATGCAGGTAAGCACCTGAAGCCATGAAAATGCCTTGACTCAGCAGGACATTTTATCCATGCGCATTCATGAGCCAATGGCTAGAACACAGACAGATTAAAGGGAACAATGGATATAAGGATGACACTAAAAATAAGTGTATCTGGTTTGTGCTTTAGGGTGGTTTTCCTACAAGTCAGCATGAACAACGGGCTAACGTTCATCTCCAGCTCTGTCAGCATCACCAGCACACAGTGTGTAAGTAATTGCAATGGGGCTTGACAGAGAAACCAGTCTTGGAAAGAGACTATGGCTCTTCAGGCAAAGCCTCCTTGAGTGAGCATGAACTCTCTACAGCTTCTGCATCATGGTTATTGACTGGATCTCAGCAGTTCTTTGAAAAATAACCAAGGCTAGTTAAGAATAAATCATTATTGATGATGCATAGATCATGAGAGATTTACTGAATAAAAAATTACAACAAAAGGCACCCTACCCATTCCTATCCCAGGAAAGAGAGATCTTCAAAGCTAGGATCTGACTAGAAGGGAATCTGGGAATATGAGGGAAGTCGCATCAGGAAGCAACATCCTGTTGAGCTTTGGGAGCCCTTATGGGATTTGGGGTAGAAGGTGCAACTGCCAGGATTTGGATCTGGAAGGACCACAGCATGGAAGGTCCTCTGAATTTATATGGTTATTTTTTGGTTGGAGCTTACAGCATTTGTTCTTAGATCACCACAATTTGCCTTTACTAGTCCAGGATTTGCTACAAGATTTTTACAGTTTTAGGGACAGGATCTGGTTGCTTTTCTCTTGGTGTCATGAGGGATGACCAGAAAGAGATAGCAGCCTCAGATCCTGGGATGAGCTTCTGGATAAAAGACTGCTGCTTAGCCCAGGTGAGGGAGAATGTGCTGCTGTGGGACAGCGATGGCTGCAATATGAGCATCTCCTTGTCAAAAAGACCACCTACCCCCAGGTGGAGTATCAGGAACCAACAGCTAGAAGTGATCCTTTATCAAAATCTGATTTTAGAATCAAAGAATCAAAATGAAGAAGCTGACTGCTAGATAAGCCATCTTCTTCCTTGCCTTGGAGTAAAAATAAGTAATGCCCATAGCTGGTGCAAGCAAATACAGTAGCTAAAGATTTGGCCTTGTGCTTGTGGACTAAACAAAGTTTGCTGAAGTACCTGATAGCAAACACTTTGCATCAGAGGTGAGCTTTATTGTCAAAAGGACTTTCATAGCCTACGCCAGATGCTGTCATATTGGCTTGTAATCATTGTTGGCCTTTTCGACAGCTGCAGAACAGAAGGGCAGGAATGAAGATAGAGGCAGTGACTAGAACTTGCAAATCTGATTTTCTGATGTTTTCAGCAATGAAGCTGGGAAATCTCACATCAAATTACTGGAACAGTCTGGGGTGCAGGGACTCAGAATTTAGCAGAGATGTGTTCGCTGCTTCACCTGATTATTTTTGTTTTTCCAAAACTTTCCTCCAAATTTTCTACACTGAAGACTGATATTTTCACATTTTTTCATTCCTCTCTTCTACCTCAGGTACAATAAAACCTTTTGAATCTGCAGTGACACACAAGTGTTAACTGGTACATTTAGTTACCCATATGTAGTTTATTTCTGATGAAAACTGATGTCTTAGCCCTAGCTGGGCTTCCTGCAGGCCAGAACATGGATGGGGGAAGCTTTCCTCTCAGTAGCCTTAGGATAGAGAGAGGAATCCAATTTCCAGTCCCGTCAATCTGACAATTTTTGACCAGCCTCTTGCAGATTGAATGTGAAGGAGGCAGGGAGCCTGATCCTCAGCTGGTACACAAAAAGAGTGTCTCTCTCCAGTTATACCCCATAAGCAGGGAGGCTGGCAGTTCAGTTTCCAACTTTGTCTTAATTTCATGCGTTTTCCTCTTCTCGTTTTAGAGACTCCCTCCATTTCCTTTCCTCTCCCGTTTCCTTTTCTGTGGGTGGCAGTCAGCTGGCCTGCTCAGCTCTCCTCCCCAGCTGGCCCTTCTGTCCTTTCTGTACAGTAAGTATCTTCACTTTACTCCTAAAGCCTCTGTGTGATTCTTGTGCTTATTTCTGTTCAGCTGCATGAATTCTGCTATTGCCTTTTCGAAGTCCAGCTTCACTACGATGCTTTGTATATTTAATCATTAAAAGAGGACTCTCTAGTTTCTTGCTGCCAGCAGCTCCTGAGCTGCTGCTGGCAAACATCTCTGCGATTTAGACGAGCGCTTAGCATGGGAAAAGCAACGCCTGGGAATGAAGGCTACAAAACAAAGAGGTAATGTGTGTTTGGAGTGACAGTAGCCGTGGTATGTGCATCTGTGGTTCATGCACTGCATTGGTGCTTTGCTTGGATTTGTTCTTAAGGAGTGCAGCAATACCTCTTAAAGTTATGCTTGAAAAGTCATCCTTTTCTCAGCAAACTGACTTCACTGGGAATTCATGCTGCCCAGGTGTCTGCGTTCCAGATGCCTAAGTACTACATGGGGCTGTAGGAGGGCCAGAGAGGTCTAGCACATGTCGCAGCACTCCACCTTGGCTTTCAGCTGCTCCCTGGTTAAATGAGTAGGTGAGCTAAATAGTGTGTCCCAAAACAGGATGGTTTTTGGCATCTATAACAAGAAGCCACACAGAGCAGCGGAGGGATGGTGGTGCTGTGACACAGAGATATGGGATACTGGGCTACCTGCCTAAAAAACACGGAGTCGGAGCTGTGGTTGTGTTAGTCCCGTCTTGAACATGTCAGTCCTGACAGGACTAGGATTTGGCCTGAGAAAGAACTAGGTAGCGCCCAAATCAGACACTTGGGATCTCATCCAGACTTTGAAAAGCTGTATCAGCTGGTACTTTCTTTTCCACCTCGGCCTTTTCATTGTCTGAGGGGAAAACAAACCCAGTTGTAACAGTGAAGGGAACTCCTGTTGTAAGAAGGGGCTAAGCAAGTTTAGTTTCTGGTGAACATGACATAAGTTTCTGGTGTCATGGGAATTCAGCAAGTAGTGTCAGATTTAATAAGGTGAATCTCATAGACTTTATCCTCCATAAATCTTCTTTCTTTCCATTTATCCTCCCACCTATCCTTCTTTAAAATCTCGTACAGCTTCCTTTCTAGCCAGCTCCTATCCCCTCAGCTTGATTCACAGACCTTTCCTCAAGCTCTTTTCACATCTTCTTAGTCCCAGGCTCTCCTCTAGTTTGCTGCCAGGTTTTGCCTGTTCTCTGGTACCTCTCTTGCTGGTGAATTAAACCTCTTCTCAAACTCAGAAAATCTACCATTAAAGAGGTTTCTTATCCCAGTATAAAAGAAGCAGCTGGAGCACCATAGCTAATCTTATTCTCATCCCAGAGCCGAGTGCAGTCCAAGAAAAGAGCATGTTCTAGCACACCGCTGCCCATCTGCAAGAAACGTTTAATTTCCAAAAAACCATGTGCTCTGCATGTTCTGCAGGGGCCAAGTGGCATATGAAGACCTGCTTTCCTGTAGTCATCAGAGCAGTACACAGAGTTAATACCTCTTCTGAACACACTGATGCGAAAAGCTCCAAGTGCAAAGAATCCATCAAGATTTACCCAGGAAAATGAGAGCTGTGATTCTTTTTGGTTGCCTGGCTGCTCTGGAAAGCTAATTTCAAGTGTTAACACTTGACATTTTTTGGATTCTAGTAATTTTAAAGAAAATTTAACTTTGATGTTGAATGTAGCCCCGGAGTCCCACTGTTTTCTGCAGAGAAATAAACTCTGAAAGAATCAGAAATGCTTAAGATCAAGATTACAGCATCTCATTAAAAATAGTCCAACCAGCCCTAGGAAGCAGACCAAGAACGAGCAGTATTAAGGACTAGTTTGCGTAATCACTCAGGCTGGGGTTGCGTGTGCAGTTTGAGTCAAGAGGCAATACGGGCAGACTTGGGAGCTGATGAGGCTGAGCGTGTAAGTTGTGCTCCGTTGATGTTGAGATGCAAACAGTTACCCATATGCTCTTAGCTCCAATATTCCCATTCTTTGGATATCAGCATTTACATATTCTGCATCTCTAGTGATGAAGGGTTACTCTGCACACCTGAGAGTCTGTGGTCGTGTAGTTCGCAATGCCTCTCTGACAGTATTAAGTGATGTGTCAGCACAGATTTGGGCATGGTTTGTATACAAGTTTAACACCCTTGAATCTAGTGGGCTATAAACATACCATAATTTTATACCTCAATTATACATACACACACCACAAACAGGAGGTGCTTCCCTGAATCGTGACTTCAGATACAGATTTGTCACACCAAATACTGATGTGACCCTAATGATACCAGTGATTGACTGCACGATCTACCTGAGACCTCGTAGTGAGTGAAACGGGGCTCGTTTTGCCCAGTCTAAATGTGTAGCTTCAGGGCTCCTGCCTTTTTTGTGACATGCACGATTACTCAGAAGTAATCATCTTGTTTGCAGCTGACTGGGACCATCCTTTTCATTTCTCTCCTGATTCTCTTTCTGCTGCTGGCTCTGGCTCTTCTGTGGTGGTTCTGGCCCCTTTGCTGCACGGTGGTAAGTACAGGTTTTTATTCTTTTGACTTGGTTTCATCTCTTCTCTGTGAAAGCACAGCGTTAAAGTGTTGGAGTGGGTGGTTAACTTTGTTTAAGAAAAATGCTGCCAGGTTTGTAAGGCCCTGATTCAACAAATTACTTAAAGTGCTTGTTGAAGTCACTCTGGTCTGGGTTTTTGAACGCTGCAAGGCCTATGTGATTTTTGACACCGAATGAGAAGTTTGCGTGAGCTCGTGGACATGACCCAAGTTTCTGTAGGGATTGAGACCTCCTTAGAACAATATTTGAAACCTGCTGCAGAAAAGTGTAATGGAACTGATTTACTCATATGTGCATAAGCTGTTAACTGTCCTTTTTAGAGACAAGAGTTAGATTTGTGGGTTTTTTTTTTTATTCAGAGGAGCTGCAGATTCTGAGTGAATACTTTGCACTAGCTTAGTAATTATATGACATTATTAAGGCAGAACTGCCAGAATATGGAGCTGTATTCTGAGTTACTTTAATAGGGTACTTCTTGACTAATCAGATAGTTCAGTGTGATAGATTTAGTTTCTTGTCTGCATTTATTTTATGCCTGCTGAAAAGCAATGGGGCTAATGAGAGGATTGAATGTGGGGGAACGGAGCAGAGCAACCCATCTGTGATATGAGCAAGAAAGCAGAGAGGACAGATGGATAAACCCCACATTATCTCAGATTTCTCCCACTGCTTATATATTCCAGGTGATCAAGGAGCCGCCGCCACCTCCACCTCCAGAGCCTGTAAGTATGCTATTTTGGAGCTGTTGCACTGTCTGCAGCCGCTGTAGCATATTGTGCTGCCCAGGGAACATCAGCCCTGTGGGTGTCTTAATGACACCGTGAAGGCTGTGAGAGGAAGTCTCGTGGGTCAGGACAGTTATTTCTGCCTTCTGGCCTCTTTATATACATTCAGATTATTTCCATCCACGGGGACAATAATTGTGTACCTCAGAAGTCCACAGACCAACAGTTCCTATGGTGTTTTGCTCCTTTTGCTGCGCATCAAACGGGTTGTAAGCAAGTCCTTGCTTCTCAAGCTGTGCTGAAAGCTGTCCCTCCTCCTGTAAAGCTGCCGTTGTTCCCGGCAGGAGTTTAGCCCAGGTTGGCAGTAAGGAACAAATTCTGGCAGCTGGCAGAAAGGACAGTGAAGGCCACTTTCTTGTGGCTTTAGTACAGGAGAGGGAGACAAGAGCCTGCCCTGGCTGTGACTCTGCTGAAGAGTCACCTTTAAAAGGACATTTAGTCTTTCTCCATTTAGCTTGTGAGCTGTGTGAGGCAGGGTTGTATTTAGCTCTTTTTGGGACAGTAACACACTGACCCTGACCTCACTGACTGACCTCAGCTTAGTTTGACTGTACTAATTTCATGAAAATAATAGTAATAAATAGAAGTACCTCCAGAGAAAACTTATGCCTGCCTTTATTTTTCCTAGGCCTAGACAGTTAAATGATGGAAAAATACTTGCCTAACCCACAAGAGAAGCTTACAGTTTGCTGCTAACTTGCTGTAACTTGGCATGAATATCAGGAGGCAACCACAGCTGCTGTTTTGAGGTTGCCAGAGGCCACCATCACTCTGTATGTGATCCTGTTGCTTGTCCCAGGCAGCAGCACTGTGACTTTCGAACGGGCACCAAAAATCACGCTGGTTTTAGGGTGATTAGTGTTGTCACGAAGCACGCAATTGCAGCCGTGCTGTGTTTGGGGGAGGTTTCAGAGGGCATCGCACCCCTGCAGCAGGGTTCCCAGATGCTTTGCAATTATTCTGATCAGCAGAGATTTTAAATGCAATCAAAGAGACTGTGAGCTGACGTAAGCCTCCAGGAATAACACAGAATACAGATGTTATCCATCCCTTTACTTGGCCTTGTTTTTATCCAGTATGGATTGCTGTTTTCTTATACTTAGCACTAGCCTCCCTAGGTATGGTGACCTGCTCTTTAGCTGACGTAGTCTGGTATTGCTGCTATTAAACTGAATATAGTTATCTAAAACTTGTTCTAAACCACAAGCATTAGATTTCCCTTGCTTTTCAAAATGTATGTAGTAGCTGTTGATGTTGCTTTTCTATGTGTGCAGTGTAGGGGATATTTGATATAAATCCTTTTTCAGCTGAAAAACCTGTGCTAGATCCCATGGAAGAGGCAGGATATTTTATGTAGTACTCAAGTTCACAATGAAATCAAATATAAATGAATTAAAACTGCTGATGTAGTTCACTGGGTACTGTTTTAGATGTGGCATGAAATGGGATAAAACTTGTTTGTGTATTTGTTATACTCTTCATTAAAAAAAAACCAAAAACAAATCCAAACTAAAACAACAACAAAACCTAACACCAAACCACAGTGCCTTCCTTGTATATTTATTTCCCTGACTTACGATAAAGACAAAACAACTTCAAAAAACCTCAACCAAAAAAACAAACCAACCAAACAAAAAACCAAAAAAAACCCAAACAAAAAAAAATAACCTTACTAGTTAATGGAAGTGTCAACTCTAGTCTTGCCTGGACTTAGTAAAGAATTTGTTGGAGGAACTGACCCATGAACCATAGCTGAAAGATTCAGATGTCACTGAATAGCTGATGGAAATACCTTTCTCCAAGGCATAACCTGAGAGTTAAATAATAACAAACAAAAATTAAGGCATACTTTTTAAAAGCTGTTACTGGCTTTTGGACTCTCAATTCCTTTTATATTCCAACAGAAACATGTAGGGCAATTTTCAGAAAATGTCACCTAGTAATCTGACAACAATTTGTGTCCTTCTCTAGTATTTGGATTTCACTTGATTTTTAAATTTTTTTTTTAGTGAAAAATAAGTTCAGGCAGTGTTTCTAGGAACATACTTGTACTGATGAAAGTTAGTGGCAAGCACTGCACATGGCCAGTCCAAGAGCAGCACACACATCTGCATATCAGCATAAGGTGTAGTAATTTGTCTTTATTAAAGGGCGTGAGGGATGAATATGGTCTTGTGGGAGGCTTGTTGGGCCCTTTCCTTGGTTACGTGTGTACTTGGAGAGTATCATGTTGTGACTTTTGGCTGCCTCAACTCAGTGTAATGATAGGGAGTTTGAGAAATCCCAGTGACTTCTATCAGCTCAAGGTGATAGAGCTGGAGATGTGTTTCCAGGGTTGTCAAATCAGAAACATTTGCCAGCTTTTAGTTAAGCGAGAACAGAACAATGAAGTAAAACCCTGATTCAGGCTCTCCCACATTCCAGAAAAATAATCTGCAGTCTTTATAATTGTGGGTCAAAAACTGGATCTGAGCTTCCTGACAATTTGGAGGTGCTCCAGTCTGAGTCTGTTCAAAACTGTACAGCTTGAGCCAGACTCTACAAAGAATCAGGCAGCGTAGAATAACTGGTTACAGCTGCCATGAGAAAAGGTCTGATGCACATGTTAGAAAACTCACAGTGGTAGCTTTTTTCCCTGTTAGGTGACATTAAGTTCTAAAAGCGCAGTTAATAAACGATTTCTTTGGGCTAACTGATTGCTGCATTTTCTGCATAGCATAGTGGCAAGTCAGTATAATGTATGATTCATCTCCACTTTGCCTTCCCTTACAAGTCAGTTGTGATTTTGAAGCTCAGTGCATGTTTGACTAAATAAAAGCTGCCTGGAGAGAGGAATAGGCAATCCTCTTTGGCTTCCCTAGTTAAAATTGCAGCTGCAGAGACAAGAGACTTTTGTTATTTGTCAGCAAATAAGTATAACACAGAAAGCCAGATATCCAAGGATTGGACTGTAGGATGTTAATTTGTTTTCCATAGTTTAGGTTGTTTATGTGAGAATAGCAGTAATATCTCCCTGCCTTTCCCATAGGACTCAGATGATGAAGATGGATTGCCAAAGAAAAAGTGGCCAACTGTGGATGCATCTTACTATGGAGGTCGAGGTGTTGGTGGGATTAAGAGGATGGAGGTATTTGGCTTGTTCTTTAGCGTTGTAAAAATCAGCACGTTTAATTATAAATCGTAACAATATGTTCTTATGTGATTCTTAAAGCTACCTTGATGGACTAGAGACTGGGATTTAATTAGGGCTTGTCCATCTGATTGCACCTGCTGTCCAAGTAACAGACAGCAAGCTGCCATCATTTGCATGAATAATTAAATGATTCTAATATTATGAGACAGAAAATTTGCAGATTAAGAAGTGGGATAAGCACCAAAAGAAGTTTTGATTTACTGAACCAAACCCTTCAGTGCAGTTGGGTCCAGTTCTCGTGTCTCAGGCAGAGCTACACTGCTTTTGAGTATTTGAGGGTGCCATCTACACTGTGCCTGGCTGGCTGGAAACAGTTGGTTTGGGGAATTTAAACCACTGATTTTTCTTTCTTTTCCCTCTTTTTTCTTTTTTTTGTTTGATTTTGGGTTTGTTGGGGGCTTTTTTTTGTTGGGGTTTTTTTTTTTTTTTTTTTCTGTTGAGCATTAGCTCGTAATGCACATCTGTGTTGAAATTAGCTAACGAATCAAATCGTGCCCTGGGATTCATGCACAAGCCAGTGCTTATGTGTACAGTTACTGTGAAAGAAATCTGCCTTGTGCTGTCCTATTGCATATATTCCAGAGAGTCAGTGCATAATGCTATGATCAGCTGATAACTCCTGTAAATAACCATGTTAGTGAAATCCAATCAGTATTCCTAACCATGGATAATACAAAGCAGGGAATTGTCACTCACCTGTATCAGCTGAGGGCCTAATGAAACTCCCACTAGATCTAACTGGCAGCTGAGAGAGAGGGGCTAATGTAATCCATCTGAGGATCTGGACCAAACTAGGGCTAACAGAATGAAAGTGATGGCTTCCCAGCAAGTCTCTACAAGTCTGCAGTTGAAGTATTGCATCTTAATATCCTTAACCATTTCCCTTGAGAGAATTTTATCATTGATGCTGAGTAACCCTATGGATTGTATATTGCCCTTGAATGCAGGATCACATTTCTGTTTGAGGTAAGTCAGACAACAAAATCAGAATTTCAGCTTGAAAAAAATAGCATATAGTGTGTGAAGATAAAGTTACTGACCTCTCTTGTGACTGTGCGAGGTCATCTTTGGAAGGGCTGTTCTTAGCAGTAGCTGC
Source organism: Phaethon lepturus (assembly GCF_000687285.1). NCBI lineage: Eukaryota > Metazoa > Chordata > Aves > Phaethontiformes > Phaethontidae > Phaethon > Phaethon lepturus. The sequence goes on along the minus strand of NW_010549279.1, from coordinate 29,699 downwards.
ACAAGTTTGAGGGCTGATAAACCGTTGACGTGCTTGTCCATTGACCCTTTTTTCACTTTTGAACTGAACCACAGGGGCTGCTTAGGGCTAATTGTAAAGACTGCCTACCTTCAGCTGGTGGTGCTGCTCCCTGCTTTTTGCATGAGGCAATGGGAAGTGTATTACACCTGTGTCCTATCAGAGCTGGGCAGAGTGCTCCAGATTTCCCTTGGAAATGGGTTAATCTGCCCTGAATGCTGTGAGGTCCCACAACACCTTAGGTTACTGGAAGGTGCAAAGATTACTGGTTCAAGCTGCATTTGAGTGAGACTGTTGGACTCTTAAATGTGTATTTCTGATTACAGTGGGAGTTTGGTGCCTTCATAAATTTGGTTTCACGTCTGGTGCCACTGGGTTATCTGGGGGGACTAGATTAATGGCTGTGAAAACTATCTGCTGGTGGGAACTGCTGAAGTGTCTCTACTTACAGTGTGCTCTCCTGACTTCAGGTGCGATGGGGAGACAAGGGGTCAACAGAGGAAGGAGCAAAATTGGAGAAACCCAAAAATGCTATTATTAAGTTGCCAGAACAGGAGTATGAGCCATGGGAACCCAAGCCGAAAAAGCCCCATGTAAGAAAACCAACTTCCCAGCGGAAATGGTACACTCCGATCAAGGTAATGCATCTGCCCCTCACTTAAGTCTCTTACATCACTTGTGTTACTACATCCTGCTTCCTTAGCACAGCCTTTCTTACAGCGGAGCTGGGAGACCTTATTTAGAAAAATGGCCAGTAACCCTCAACTTTGCCCATATCTTGGAACATGCATTTCACCTGGCACCGTGTGGCCATGGCTTTTTGATGAAGACTGGAGGGTGTGGGGGGGCATGAGTAGAGACTTTCCCTCTCTCAGCTCGCATCTTCTTTTCAAGTACTTTTGCACAGCCTGGATTGCAACAGCAGCTATCTTGACTCGTAGG
>NW_010549279.1:23911-28708 GCF_000687285.1 Phaethon lepturus | reverse complement strand
GCGGGGGTGGGGTGGGTGGGAGGGGGGGGGGGGGGTGCGTGTGCTGTTTTGTGCCATCTCAAGACAGTATATAAAGGGGATCAAAAAAACTGCACCATCATTGCTTTAACTGCACTGTGGCTAAGGCCTTGGGTTGGGATTCAGCTCTGTTCCCCTCTAGTCCAGCCACAAGATGTAGTGTTTGATTTTTTTTTGGGCAAGTCGCTCAGTCTCTCTACACTTTCCTCCTCATTTCTCCCATGTCATTATAGTATCTGGTGTCTCTCTGTCTTTTAATGTATGTATCCTCACACAACCCTTGAGGCAGGGCAGAGCTGTTACCTCTGCTCACAGAGAAGGAAGCTGGAGGGCTAGCGCAGGCCAAGGGAGCACAGATCAGTTTAACAGTGCTCGAATTTATTGTCTGGAAAGTACCTGTGAATTTTACAGCCTGCCTAGGTAGGTAGTCTTGTGGCTGTTTATCCATGCTCCAGCTTGTCTCCCATCAGTACAGTACTTTTGTTGTTCTGCCTTTTGTTAACGTAACACCTGTCTAATCGTACCTCTTAGGGAAATTGTTCACATTAAACTACAGTCATCCTTAGTGAGTTTTGAGCAGGCTGAATTTGGCCTGTTGCATATCGGGTACATGTTACCCCACTGAGGTCTCTTTTCTGTCTGTCCAGATGAGTGGTATACAGAGGGCAAGGGCACAGGAGCGATGTTGGTGCAGATGGTTTAATACAGAAAGACTGGATTAACTCACCTGTACTTTAATCTCATGCTGTTTTCCCCAGATTTCTCGGTCATGTTTTTAATTATTATTACAGGGCAAACTTGATGCGCTGTGGGCTTTGGTTCGCCGAGGCTATGATCAAGTATCTCTTATGAGACCGCAGCCAGGGGATAAGGTAAGGTGTCACAAACATACTGGCATGTCACTTCTCTGTTAGCTGCAGCAATGCTCTTCACCCCCAACCACCCCATCTTTTTTTTTTTCTTCTTTTTTTTTTTTTTGGTGAGCTTGTCTCTTTTCATATTACCCTAAGGCTAAAAATTTGTCACAAGAACCAGAGATTTCAAAATGAGTTAAAATGTTTGCTGTGGCATCTATTTAAAAGTATTGCCCCAAAAGGCCAACAGCAATGTCTCCACTGTGATGATTTGAGCAGACTAAGGAAGAAGCTGGCTGGCCACAGCAGTGTATGAGATCTTTTTCAGCCATATAAGCTCTTAGCCTTTTTTTTTTCTGGGAACTTGTGTTGAAGTCAAAGAAGAGGTTCTTAGTGGGTTCTGAGGAACTAGAATGTTTTGAATGTAATATACAGTAGTTCAACAACAGTAGTTATCCTTCCTACCCAACTTCATAAAGATTCTTCTCAGATTTAGTAATAGAGTTAAGTGATTAATGAGATATAATTCATTAACTGTGCAGGTGGTGATGAAGAAACAAATTATAGCAACGATAAAGGAGAATAAAGTTGCTGCAGAATTCCATGCAAAGACTCATTTCTTGGTCATATCCTATATGGAGGCAGAGAGCATCTCCTGCCTTGATAAAGTCTATTGGCCAAACATAGGTCAGGAGTAGATTCCTCCTGGGAGGATGCAGGACGTTTGTGCCTTTCAGAGCCCCAGAGAAGTCTGTGCTGCCCCTGGGTCACTCATGAGAGCTTAGTTCAGAGCTCTCTCATGATTTCCTTCTGAGAGCCTGGCACTGTTATAGTTGTCTCTAGCTTGTTATTCTGGGGGCACAACTCCGTAAGAATTGAGTGCTGCTGCTGCTTTGGGCTGTTGCACCTCCAGATTTGGCTTTCTGCAGTGGAGCTTTGAAGCACGAGGACCCAGCAGAGACACCATCTTTCTCCCTTCAGTGGCCCTTCTCTGGCCAGAGTCCATACATTTCGTCACCTTTGCTTTAGGGGAAGGGGCTAGAGTTACAGCCGCAGGGGCCATGGAGCGCTTTCCTGGGGTAGGAGTGGTGCAGAGGCCCTTGTGCTGGGCTTGTCTGCCTGGATGATTTTTACACCTAATAACAGTCTGAAAAAGCAGCCCTAATTTGTGTATCTAGGGCAAATATATTACATCCCTATAACTTTTGGCAAAATACTGTTAGGGCATTTGTCTAGTTATTAACAAAACATATGCAGCTTCAGTATTTAAAGTTTAGTCTCTTCCCTTTTTCTTTTGGTGTGTAAGGAAACTAAGAGAACAGATACAGCTTCCTCCTATGCTACGTTGTAAAATGGTCTTAACTGTTTCACTAAGCTGCATTTTTGAGGCAGCTGTGCCTTGAGACACCTTATTTACTTTTTAAGCACGATCTAGAGCTTCTGAAAAGGCTCTTTAGGCCCAGCTGTATTTTGATAGCACTAACATTGTATAATGTGAATCTATCCTCAGCTTTTCACTCCCTGGGGTGGTACGTTTCGATCAGTGCAGCACACAACAGAGCCTCTGTTAGCCTGTGCGGTCAAAAAACATGCAGGGGTCTGGCTCCGAACAGGGATCCTCAGTTCCTCGCCTTCCAGGTCTGCTGTGGGGAGGACGAGGGATTCAAAAGAGGCAATGTAAAACAGAGCAAGCTGAGGGATTATTGTACCAGGGAGAACATTAGAAAATCAAACATACATCTGGGAAATAGGGTGGAAAGAATCCTATTGAGCCGGATTTGGTGGAAGAATAGGATCATCTCTGTTCCCTGGCCTGTGAAATTAGCTAAAGCTGAAGAATCTTGAAAGTGAATCAAGAAAATGACTAGACACCCTTCTGCTGTAAAAAATAAAGTATATCACAGGCCTGTATTTCATGGAGAAAGCTAGCACAGAAAAGAGCAAGATTATTATTTATTGATTGGTTGGCTTTGGTTGGCTTTTCTAGTAGCAATCCCTCGGTGGAGAATTGGCTCCTTGTGAGTTAGGCTTTTGGCAGGGGCGGGGGGGGAGTGTGTAAATATAAATGTACATACATGTACGTCTATACGAGTATACACACACGTGCACGCAATTACTTACTTTGTGGCTGAAGAATGAGGAAGTCAAGTCAGTGCTATGAGTGACCAGCAGCATGGAGAGGCTGGAGCTCTGGCTGTGCCGAGCCGGAGGAGCCCAGCAGCCCCAGGAGCAAGCTCACAGCTCCGCTCAACCCAGCCCCAGCGGGGACAAGGTCACTCGTCCTGTACAGGTGTGCTGGCAGCAGTGGATGGATTTTCGTTTACTGTTGGGTAGACATGAAAGTACAGCCTGACGTGCCTTAGTGCACCGTGTTCTTCCAGACTGCAGCATCCAGTCACTGGTGACTGTGTGGTGATCTTAGAGAGGGGCATTGCTTTGCTTTGTGGTTGGGTTTGGGTTGTTTTTTTTGGGGGGGGGGGGAAGGCTGGAAGAGTTCTTTGGGGATGTTTTGTTTGATTTTTTTTGTTGTTGTTTGTTTGTTTGATTTTAAGGTAACTTCATAGTTGTCTTGGTTGTTCAGGAAAACTTAAAGCTCAGAAGGCAAAAGGAACACACAATTTTAATTGTGCTTTGGGAATGGCATTTGGATTTGTAACTCAAAAAATTCCGATCTCTGAATATCCTAAAATCAGTCAAATTATGATTTTTTACATTTTCAGGGATTACCAGCGGTGTAGGTTGTTTCCTATTGGAACAAAATAACTCACTGAAGTTTCACAGTTTACCTCCACTAAAAAAAAGTTACCAGTCTCCATTTTTATTGCTACAGTGGGGCTACTTTTTGTAGCCATTGTGGGAAATTATAGAAGAACATTTTTTTTTTTCTGCATAATGAAAATACTAGTTATAGTAGTAAAAGAACATCTACAATATTTTTCTTCCTGTATTTTTTGCAAAGCTTTTGGGACAGGGGAAAGATGTCCAATCAGAACTTTTTTACATTAAAACACTCTTTAAAAACTCTTTTGGAAAATGTAATTTCTTTCATCATTTGAAAATGAGTACTTTTGGTTTGGGAGCTTTTCTCCCCCCAAAAAATGTGAAAAATACTTGTAGAAGTAGTATTTGATAGTTTCCTTGATAGTTTTGGTGAAAAACAAAAGATATTAATGTTTTTCGTTGGTTCACTGATGTATCTGGTTTTGTCAGAGAAGCAAAAAGAAGTTAAACATTTTTCAGAGCTGTTCAGCATCTTCCCCCACAACACAGCCCTCTTTGGCTCTGCAGAACATGCAGGGAAGGCAGTATTGCTGCCCTAGGTTTTCAAAACATGACTTCTCCCCAACTCCCATCATGATACGAGGTTAAAAATGGCACTGTTTGTACTTCTTGAGCCTTCATGTGGTGCAGCGTATTCCGGAGTATGTGTGAGAGCCTTGCAAGTGGAAATTCAGGCTGAAGTGTGTGTGTAGGAATACGGGGCTGACTGCTACAAGGGGCTCTGTTGCCCTTTGTTCTGGGTGGCCAGGGCTGCTGTCTGTCCCTCCTCATTTCTTCCTTTATCATGATCCTGTTGCCTTTCCCAAACCACCTGCTCTTTTCCCTACTTGTGACCTCCTGGGACTCCTGCCCTAGACATTCTCTTCTGTTTCCTTCTGTGGTTTCTTCCCCTCCGTGCGGTCTCCATCAGTCCTTGTTTCCCTGCACCTCCCCTCGATGAGGCAGACTGGTGCCCCACAGTCCTGCCCACTGAAAGTGATGGGCTGGTGGCCAGCTTCTTTCCCCTGTTCCTCTCATGCTGCGGGAACAGAGCCACTGGTAGGAGCGTGCCCTGGGTATGGCTTTGCTGCAGAGCTGACTGAGGCTCCCCAGAGCTCTCCTGTCCTGGCTGGTGCTTTCCAGGGCATGGCAGGGACTTCTCAAG
>NW_010549279.1:18074-23885 GCF_000687285.1 Phaethon lepturus | reverse complement strand
TAGGACTGGTTGTTAAAACCACAGGCGCTTTTCCGAACTGACTAAAGAAAACCAGCCAAGCACAAGCTCTGATGCCCCTTCTCCTGGAAGCTGTGCCTGCAGTGTTTTGCTTGGCTTTGCAGACAGCTCCTCCTCTTGGTCTCCGTTCAAGATCATGTCATGGTCCCACCACTGAAATTGGTTGTTATTAGTTTGGCAAATACCTCAGTAAAGGGTCACGGGACTCTGCTCACTCGGCTTTTGCAGGTCACCCCGGCAGGAGCTCCTGTTGCACCAGGATGGGACAGCAAGGGATAAACACGCACTTAACTCTACCCCATCATTAGCAGAGAGGCTGCTATTTGTGGGATGGCTTTTTGCTGGGCTCTCTGACAGCATCAGCAGAGGAGTAAAGAGATGAAAAAGAGCTAGCGGCTCTCCTGCAGATTGCTGGGCTTTCTTCCTTGCAGTGATGTACAAAGGTGAAGCCTTGATAGGCATTTGTGCTACTGCTGCAGTGATAAATCCCTCAGAGCTAGGCTGCTATTCTTCCCTTCCTCCCCCAGAAATTCGGGGCTTAGGGAGCCAGCAGTCACTCTTCTGGCCCATCAAAGGGATTGATGGCTCTGAGGTGGGGACACTGTGCTCATCCAGCAACAGGGAGCATGTCAGAGTGGCTACAGGGCCTGGCAAGCTCTGCGCTGCTCAGGATACTCGGGCTGCCTTGAGGACTTCCCCTTCGCTCTGTGTTGGTGTCTTCCTGAGCTTGGCTATGAGCTTGCAGGGTTCTGCTATGAAGATTGGAGTTTGGGAAATATTAATGTCTGGCTATCTTGATGTATCTCATAGAAACCACAGTATGTTCTGGGGCAGGTTGTCAATAATCTCTGCGAAAGGGAACTTTCAAGCTCCTCTTCTTGGCCTCATGGATCAAAAGTGGGCCTGTTCCCAGCACCAACAAGTAAACATTAAAAGCCTCAATATGTGCAGAGAGGAAGGTGAGATGCTTCTTTCAAATGTTCTGCTTAGTTGCTGCTTTCAGCAAATCCATTCCATTTTGCATTTCGGCACATACTGTCACAGGAAATTCTCAGAGGCTTGGTTTACCAAAAACCTCAACTAAAAAAAGGAAGGGGGGGGGGGAAGGACATTTTTTCCCCCCAGGCAGAATTGCTCTTGTTTACTTTAAAGCTTTAGAAAGTTATCTCATTTTTGTCACTGCAAATTACGTGCAAGAGAGAGTGAGAGTGTAGACTGGATTTTGCTGTTACCATCACCCTTGTATACTCATGGGACTTACTGCTAAAGCATTGCTTTTTTCTACTACCCTGTGGTTTGCACATGCAAAGCCCTTTCCTGGGGAAGGGGACTAGAAGCAGGCTGTTGTACAAAAATCTGAAAGCCTTTTTTTACCTTCTTCATTCCATAAAACTGAAGGTAAAAGGACTGCTGTGCAGGCAAAAATTCCACAAACTATGAGCTGCTGGTCATATTGAAGCCAGGACTTCTGGGTCCTTTCAGGTTCTCACCATTGAGTCACTGTGTGACCTTAAACAATGCACGGCAGCTGGCATTTTAAACACCAGCCTCTGAAATGAGAACAGGACTGCTCAGGTTCCTTATCCTGTGCGTCCCTTTCAAAATGATCACTCTTAAGCTGATAGTTTGTTAAAGCTCAGAAGGTCTGATTACCCTCAAATTTTTAGTGATTCTCTGTAATGGTGGCCATGAAACCTATGTGCCTTAGTTTTCCCAACTGCAAAATAATCGTGAGAACACAGTATTTACCTTCCTTACAGCTGCGAGGTTTAGTTAAGGCCCCAGATGAATGGTGGGACATCAAGCCTATGGATTATTAATGACTAGTAATTATTTTCTGGCTGCTGCCCACAGGTGGTCATCAGTTTGAATGCAGCCTACGGGGATGGCACTCCATGCTAGCTGCCCGTGTACCAGTGCTGTTTGGAGCTCATACTAATTACTTCGTTTCAAGACCAAGTCACGGCCTTTAACAGGCTTCCCTGCCACTGGCTTGGAGATGTGTTGTAATCACCCAAGTAGTAATTGGCAGAGCTGCAGGGGGTGCTGGAAAAGCAGCACTGAGCTCCTTCAGGCTGTATTCATCAGAGACCGCTGCCTGGTTCTGGGGCTTTTCTCCCTTTGCTTAACCTTTCTGGAGCCAATTACCTTCATAAGCTGATGAAAAATTAAATAGACAGGTACGTCACCTGCCACAGTAGGTGATCTCACTTCGTCACTTTCAATGAAGGTGTGACACATGTAGCTCCCATTTTCTTTTTTTTTCCTTTTTGCAAAGGATACCAGTACCTGTAAGGTTTATTCCTGCTGTATGGAGAAAGAAGCTCCCTGGTGTCTGTCCTAATGTGCAGTTCCCGGGATGTGCTGAGCACTGAAGCTGGAAATATATAATGGGTGACAAATTAATTTCCTGTCCTGTAAGAAGCCGCCATACGGGCATTACTTCTCCCTTGTGCCAGGAGCATGTTACTTCTGATGTGGAAGAAGAATTCACAAATGGGCTTTGGGGATGGATGCTGCTTCTCTGCCCCTGGGTGGAACTAGCAGTGTGTCCATATCTTTGGGAGCTGGAGGCACACTCAGTAGCAACAGCCGCAGGAGGCTCTTCTGAAGGTTGGGTACAAATCCCAGGGCTGGTGCTACTTAGGACAGGCTACACAACAGGATGAAGGTGGACTGTGGTTAAGACACTGCGCTGTGGCTTTGGAGACCCTGGCTGTAACTGATCTAAGTTACTTCGCTTCTGCTGTACGGTAATAATACAGTTCTGTTCCACAGTAATAAATGAGATGAACAGTAAATTCTAGGAGGGTGACACCATGTTCCTAATGGCACTTTGAGCACTTCATAGATTGACTCTGTTAGGTGGACTGGGGGCTCTTCTGCTACTCTTAAAGCATATGTACCACTTTGATATTTCTGTGATATTTATGGTAAAGGAACAGGTTAATCAGGTCTGATTCTTATTTTTTTTTTTGTAGGGAACGTGACTTTGGGATAAGAACTGGTGACTTAGTCCCTTGTTAACTGCAACTCTGACATGTCTGCCTTGGAGGAATAAGCTCTTGCGTGTTGTTATCACAGTTTTCCAGGCAGCATTTCATTGATGCTCCACAAGCATACTTAAGAGTACAGTGTGTCTAAGCTATGCAGGCCTGGCTCGGAGTCAGGTAACTATCTTGGGGCTTAGGAGGAAGCGCACAACTGAAAGTATATCTCTTCTGAAAAGACAAGTGCGCAAATGCATATGCAGTTGCTTACTAGGATTGCATGTACAGATCCATGGTTTGCACATGCAAGTGAACAGATAGGCTGCGGCAAATGTGTTTATTCATTCCTTGGCAGCACCCCTGGATCAATGTTGAACCCCGTGGTAACCTTTTTTCAGTTGAATTGCTGGGAGCTCGGCATCCCTCATTGTTTTCTGAGTTGGGTAACGGTCCAGAACTTAATCTACCCGGCCTCCCTTAGCTCTCTGCTTACATACTTCTAGTAACTATGTACAAATCAGTTTCCCCATATGCAGAATGAGTAATGCTGTGAACTTCCTCTGAATGTGTTTGAGCTCTAGAAATAAAAAACATAAATTAATATGTTAAGATAACATATTAATACTGTTATTCATACTAAAGTTGTTGTACCGAGTGATAACTGAAGGTGAAAAGGTGTTGCATCATTGCTCGCTACAGGGGAGCTGTAGTTCTGGATCCTTCTGTTCTTGTATAAACTATTGTGGTTCATGTCGTGGTACCAGAAGAAAACCCAAATCACTGTGTCTGCCATTGTACAAATAACACAAAGGTACTACCCAAACTGAAGAGCTTATGAGCTATGTCTGTTAAATCTTAATCTTAACTTCATCTTGCTTTGAACATAAACATCAGGTTGATAATAAAATCCTCCAGTTTTATTTGCCAGTTTTAGTCTCAGATAGGAACTGTTTCTAGAACAAGAAGACTGCAAACACTTTGCGCTCTTTGCAGCAATGCTGGAGGCTTCTGCAGCATTTTAAGATTTTTTTTTTTTTTTTTTAATGTGAATATATCCCTTCTTTTCCCCTCATTTTTGGGTTTCTTCTAGGGAATGTAGTTACCCAAGTAGAAACCTCAGTCTTCACTGGCTGAGAACTTTAAGGAGTGGGATATACAGGAACTTTGAAGCAAAGCCTACCAAGAGCAATGTCCCTTCTTGCAATGCTAAAGGCCAGGCACTCTGAGTGGAGCAGAGCTTTGAAAAATGAAAGGAGGTGTACCTGTTTTTTTTCTGTTGCTGGAGGACAGGCCACTGTCTCTGGTAAGCTGATACCAGCGTATGTAACAGACTTTGTATGAGAGAGGTGGCAATGGGGTGCTTATGGAAAAGAGTAACTTCAAAATGGAGATCTGGTGCTTGTTAGACTGGTCAAGCTGCGTAGCGGAAACATGGCAGGGATATATTTGCATAGAGTGTTAGGTCTCTATAGCATACTTGAAACGGGAAGGAGAGCTCCATGTGGGGACTTTGGTACTTGAGTTGCTTCCCTGGTGTGTTCATTCCTGGAAATAATGTGGTGGTGATGTCCCAAAGAGCTTTTCCATCCAATTTAACATAGGAGCTTTTGACAGAGGAGAGCTTTTCTGTGCTTTGTAAATACTCCATCACTGGTAATGAACTGTATGAGTCTCATCCCAAGAGAAGAAAATCCTTGTGAGACAAGCACAGAGGAACCTGGGAACTGTGGGTTTAGCATCTACTTGCTCTAGGTAGCAGCAGAGTCATTTAGGGGCCAGTTACCCAGAGATGGGTTGGGGATACTTGTAGCTGTTTCCAGACTCTAAACAAAGGCAGATTGTCTGTGTGGATGTCCAGGATCTTACCTTTTTGGCTACGACACGGAAAAATAATAACCATTTTCACCAAAAAATGCTGACAGTCTCCAGCGTTATCCTATGTCCTAGGTTGGTAAAGAGCATCGTGCTCTTCCTCTGTGCACACCATAATCCCAGTTTGCTCCTGAAAAGACAGTCAAACAATTCACCCTGGAAAGCATGATGACACTTAATTACAGTTTGAACAAGACCAGTTACGGTCCTTTGTGGCCTAATTTGCTCCTCCCAGCAAGCCGCCAATACCTCAAGGCTGAGCCTGTTGCACCCAGCAAATGTTTGTTGCTCTTGTTGCTATGCTGCAAAGCCCTCCCTGTTCTAGGTGATGGACAAATGCAATCTCCTTTTCCCTGAAAATGCCAAAGGAAAGAGAAAATCTTTTGCAAACCAACCACTCTTGTTTTCTTCTTGAACCACATTCTAGTCTGGTCAGCATTCAAGTGTGGAAATGTGTGGTGCTGTGGTTAAAACAAGGGATATGAGTCACCAGTCCTGAACTTGTAAATACCATTTGTTTTTTGTTGTGGGTTTTTTTTTTTTTTTTTCTCCTCTGAAGCTGCTGTATAACCTTGGGTAGATGACATGACTTGACAGTGGCTCTCCTCACTTCCTCCACTCCGGGAGCATCACCCATAAAAGCTGTCAGAAAAGAGGAAGGCAGTAAATTGTGCATTGTGAGTGCAGGTTTAGGTTAAGATATTTCTTTCAGGTTTGGTGGGATTTGGTCTGGCGTGACAGTACTTTGAGATCAGTACTGAATATAAAGCATTCCTGATAGACATTAACTTTGATTATGCCAGTGTTACCCTTTTCTGTTGCCTTTACCACTTCAGCTTTTTTAGGGCTCAGAATCAACAGGCTTTTTTATGGATCTTCACTGTGCGTTACTTCAGCCACAACCTCAGCAAGGTCCAAGACATGTGATGTT
>NW_010549279.1:17669-18043 GCF_000687285.1 Phaethon lepturus | reverse complement strand
CATTCCTGCAAGATATCTTGTGACTCTGGCCATTCTTTCAGGAGGTGTCTGTAGCCCATTTCTGCGTTTTCCTGCTAAGGCAGGGCTGGAAACAACATGTAGCTCCCTGCTGAATGGATTGTGGTAGAAATCATTTGAATAGCCCTGTCTTCAATACTGGGATGGGTTCTCCATGTCACTTGCCTTGTGTGCCTAAGCTGGAAAAGTGGTATCAGGCATGTGAGAGCTGGATGGTGGGGATGTGCTCAGCACAAAGTTTATTTTGCTGAAGGGTTCTGGTCCTAGCTTAAAAGGCCAATTTCCTTGGCCAAACTATTCCTCCTTCAGATTCCTCAGTATTGGCTGGTTTCTCCAGGTGTAAGTTGGAAGTAACC
>NW_010549279.1:0-17648 GCF_000687285.1 Phaethon lepturus | reverse complement strand
TTCCAGCTAACTGAAGAGACTGCTCTCAGAGGACCCATCCCTGGTTTCAAGCAGTGCCATGCACAGCTGAGACTGTGAACTGGGGAGTAGTGTCTGCAGATGTGCATGTCTTGGGAACCTATTAGTACTTGATTGTATTCAACTCTTGGTATTCTGATTAAAGAAGCTACAGTAGCCTGAGATACTGCAGCTATTAACGTCACTGCAAAACAGCTCCTATCTGTATCATAATTCCCTAGTAGATCTGGACACCGTTTTCTAGATGACTCTTTTTGTTTTGGCTAAAACCTGCTTCTTTAGATGGTCTGTACATATTTTTGAGTGTTAGTAGAATTAGCTGAAGTGGAAAAAATACCTTTGGAAAAAAATTAATATTTTCAATTTTTGGTTTGAAACCCCTTTTCCATCCGGAACTCAAAGAAAAGATGTTTTGAATTGAACAACTTACGTGTTTCAAGCCCAAGTGAAACTTATTTTGACATATTTCTTCTACCTGAAAAATGAAGGCTTTTGGTTGTTGTTGGCTGTTTTTTCCTTGGCCAGCAAGTGAACTGAAAGATGACTTTTATGTGCCACAAACATGCCATGAGGGTGTTTGTGAGTTTGCCCTGGCAACCCACCTCCCTCAGCCCCTGGGGGATCCCCTGGATGGGGTTATCACACACTTCGTATCAGAAGAAGAGCTCCTGTGCTCTCTCCTCCCTTCCCCACCCCATAAACCCTACTTTCTTAGCTGTTTGGCTCCCGTAGTCAGGGTACATACTGGGCTTCTGAAGAATTTCTTCTCCCATCCCCTTTACAAAGCAACGCCTGGTCTCCCTTTGACTGTGTGAGAGGGACTTGGGCATTTCAGCTCTCGCCTGGGCTTTCTGGGCAGCGGCGTGGGCCGTGTCGCGGCTAAGCCAACCGGTCTTACTCGGAACGCGTCAGCAGCCCACGGCGTTGCTTCGCTGTGTCTTGCCGTCACGTGCGCTCTGCCGCCAGCCCCTGTGCAGCTACCTGCTCGTCCGTCACTTGGGCGTCAGGCCTTCTGGAGCAGGGACCAGCTTCCCGTGCTGTGCCTCCCTGGCACTGGGAGTCAGTGGCTGGGGCTTGTGAGCGGTTTAGTTTGGTTGCTAAGTAAGGGAAAAGGCTCAAAAGTTGCTTCTAAGGTGTCTTTTGTGTGAAGGATCCATGCATGCCTCAGCTGCTTTTAAATATCACTGCCCCTCCTTGGGTCAGGACATGCGTCCTGCTTAAAATCGTGTTGTCTCCCACATCTTAAAGCTCAGTCTAATTCCTTTTGTGGTGTGAAGCACATTGAGTGAGCCCAGTAGGTTACACCTCTTGGCAGCATCACCTCACTCGTGCTGTGCTGTCAACAGTGTTCTGTGGCTGCTTGGATCATCCCTGTGCGTTTGCGTTCATCAGTTTGTAATTTTCAATTTGACTTCGTGATGTACCTAAGGCCATAATAGGGTCCTCACTGCTACGATACAAGTGATCCACAACACAGTGATTTCCTTCCCCTCCAATAACTCCATCACAGAAGGAAGGAGCAGAAGTGATAGGAGTTTACTTATAAAGAGGCCAAATAATACACTGGATAAAGAAAGGGCTGAACTGATTTTCCTTTTTAAAAGCAGCACTGAAGAAAATAATTATATTCTCATTGTTGGACACTGCCGCTTTACTGGACCTTACTTTTAAAATCCTCCGCTCTTCAGTCAACCCCATTTTCTCTTACATCTTCATAGTTTTGCATTACCAGCATTTTAGGCATCAGTGCAGAGCTGCCTAATAGATCAAAAAAAATTATCAACAAGAGAGGACTTACTAAACTGGAAGATATTTAAAGAGTTAGATTCTCATGTAAACAAATATTTTATGTTGATGATGCTTAATGTTTTGATTTGAGACCTAATAACTGAAATGCCTTCATATTAAAATTAATTACAAGGTAATACATCAGTTGTTAATGATTAATGCAACAACCACAGTATTATTAATGGTCATGATTAACATTTAATTGTTAATATAATTAGAAATTAATTATAAATTACATATTTATTGACCTGAAAGCATGATCAGCCACAAAACTGCTGATATGGGAATCTCTGACATTTCCAGTACTTCATCTTTCAACACAAAAACAGTACCTTGGTCCCAAATGTAAGAGTGAGGCTTAGTAGAAGTTACTTGAATATGCCTGAAAACCAGGCAGGCTTAGGTTTTATGTGACAAACTGTTTCAACAGCTCACTAATTTCTAGCCTGTATGCTGCAGGGTAATCAGTGCAATTCCCAGGAAATCCGTGAAGGTTTTAATGAGCCATGACATGTTCAGTGCACAGTCAGCATGAAGCAGCGCAGTGTGAGGAAGCTTTTGGCAAAGCCTGATGCACATAGATCCTGGCTCCTGAGGAGCCAGCTGGTAATCCTGACACTTGCCCAGGGAACTCGAATAGTGGGAACTCTGTACCACCTCTGTTCAGCTCTTTCTCTATAAAATTACTATATCCATAATCTACCACATTCATAAATACATTTGCTAAACAAATTTCCTGTACTGTTGCTGTTTAAGTGTATTCACTGTAGCTGTTTCTGCTGGAACACTTTTGCTCTTTATTAGAGGACAGAGTAATCCCAAGATTCAACTTTTGCAAAAGTCACCGATCTTAAAGGTGTATATCGCATTGGCTTCTGGGTGTGTGGATCAAAATCTTCACTTAGCTAACGTGATTCTGACTTCATAGATGCTTGCTCTTGTGGTTTTGTAGGTAACATAAAAAAATCTATTCTTTTGAGTTTTAGAGCTCCATTTTTACACTGAACTATCAATAGATAAAAGTGAAGCTACAGGCTGACAAGCAACATCTATAGCAAGCTGGCAGAGTCATCCCAGTGACATTTGTAAACAAAATTGGGGAGAAAAGTGACTACTTATTTGAGCCCAAGGAAATTATGTTAATTTAAAATTTCAGCATGCTAAATGTAACACTTCTGACTGGGAGCTACTTTATTTTTTTAATTTAGTGGTCCAGTGGTTTGGATGGCTATGCGCAAACTTTAAAGAATTATTTTATTTTAATCCATTCTAAAATGTAAAAGCAAGTATCATATTCTTACAGAGTCAAAGACCCAGAAATTTCAGTAAACATTTAAGTGAAGCCAATTCTTCCTCAGTCAGATACCCTCCTCTGCTAGTCAGAAGTGCACCACTGAGACTCCATAAGCAAAACCAAGAGTGAATGAAAACTCAAGCAAAATTTGTAACAGGAACGATATCTTTTTATTAGGTCAACTAATGCAGCTAAAAATAAGAAACTGACATACTTTTGTGTACCAAACACCCTGGCATGCACAGAGATGAAACTGGATTTGATTTTTGTTAAACAAACACCAATGCATGTATTAAAATGAACAGAGAGAAGGGACAGCTACTGGCAGATGGGGTGGATTTTTAAAATTCTTTTTGCTGAAGTGCTCTTAGCATCGTGGGTGAAGAGGCTTGCCCATGGCACTCTTTGAATTGCCTGGATCCTTTTAACAGTTGTTCCTTTCCATTGAAAACTTGCTGAGTAGTAGCTAAAGATTTTTGGGGGAACAAGTGGTGGGGAATCGTGTACTGAGCACTATGAAACAAGATGTGGTGGCTTTCAAGAAGTTCATCCCTCCCTTCCTTCCCCCCTTAAACCACACACAAAAACACATCCTAGGTGGTCGAGGAGGCATTGCCTAGAAGTACAAAGTGCCTGAATTGCACATGTGATTGTTACACTGGGATGGAAGCTGGAGTCGGGACAAGGGCACATCCCGCTGCTTCAGTATTTGTACTTTTTGAAAAGCCAATTTGGCAAGCAGCATAACAAGAGCCTAACAAGTGGATGGACATATGGGGAGGCAAAATAATTGTGCATTAGGAAGACCGTGCAGATGTGAGCTGAAGTAAGGGCGTAACTCCATATGGCGCATTGCTGACCTTCAGTTGGTGCCTGAATGACAGTACGCGGTGCAGGTCGCACCATCTGAGGGATGCTGTACTGGGAGCGGGGCTGAAACCAGACAGAACTGGATTTACACAGATCATCTGCTTCCCAGGACACAATAAAGCAGCTACTGACGGCTGTTGTGCCCGAGATCATCATGGTATTACTGCACCTTGCAGCTCTGACACCTTCCCTAAAACACTTAGTGTATACCATACTTCAGGGGAAAAAAATACTGTTACCGCTACTAACGTGGTGGTAGCTCTTAATCTCTGTTAATACCCCGTGCAGTGAGAGCATAGGTGAGTGTGCAGGATACCTGATTTCTGTCCATGTTCTCTATGGTTTAAAAGCCTTTAAATACCTTTGAAGAGGAGATTACTTAATCCTTTCAAACACAGAATATTAAAAATCCTGTGGCTAGTATGTTTGTTTGAGAAACGGATTTTTTTTATAAACTAACCCCAGAGGGATATACATGTTGGGTAGAATAGCTGTCGCACTCTGTTATTAGGAGGGTGTAATGAGTGAAGGGCTTAATTCTTCAACCTAGAAATCCTATGATGAAATATGCTTGGTAAGTCCAAACTATGACTTATGATTTATTAACATTTGTTCCTCCCTTTCCCTTTTGGCTGTTAATCCTAACACTGGCTAAGAGGTTGGCCTCATTTTATCAATGGCTGCTTGAAGTGCTTAGGAGGATTTGCTCCAGTATTCACGAGAAGTCTTTGATATACGTGATTGTAGGCTAACACCGATAATCTTTTGTGAGGAAGTGTCACAATACATACATCGATCATCCAAGCCTCTATCTGTCAGACTCTCCCAACCCAACCGTATTTTTCATGACACAATGCAGCGCATGGCCTTTAAATTACCCATCTGTCTGACAAATCAGTGCGTGTGGCAGAAACTGGCAGCAGTTTGACGTCGCCTATCACTTTAACTGAAGTGAAAGTAATGCAAACAGATTTATGGGATCCCCTTTGATTATAGACTATGAATATATTTGGGATTGATGTTTGGGAGAGAGACACAACAGAGAGGCAGGAAAGGCTTTTAGGCAAAAGCACTGGTGTTGGGTTTGCAGCTTTGCATTTACTATGAGGGAGATTGTTCTGTCCTTGATTTTTTTCCTTCCCCATATGGTGCATCTCATCTGAGTATCTCTGACTTTTTTTTTTCCCTGTCCTGGGTAATTATTTAGCTGTTTTAAATTCATAACTTTCTAAACATCAAGGCTGAGTTTTCTTAAATATATTGGTAGTACAGCTGTTAAATATATCTGTAATGTTTATTGCACGGCAGTAAATGTTGTTGAATTTCCAAATGTACTCTGAATACAATGGAGCACAGCAGAAGACAATAGCTGACAAGGATGGCTGCTTGCTGGTGAGGACTTGAGTTCTGTGATGGAGTAGAGCAAAGTATCAGCTCAGTTTTTTTGATCCAATGGTTTATCTTTGTTGCAGAAGTAACCAAGACCTTGGCTTTTGCCCTTTGCCTCCATGCAAAGGCTCTGGCCTCAGTGTAGTACTGCCTTGAACCTGGTTCCTGACCAAAGTCTGCTGTAACAAGCCTGGATTTTTAGAAAGGGAATTTTATCCTACTTATTGAGGCAGTTGTTTAAGTGTAGTGGTGAATGGTGATGGTGAAAGCTGGGACTGAGAGCTACTGAGTATGTCTCATGTACAGGCAACAACATGCCCATTCAAACAACCCTTCATTGCAGCTGAGCTCTTGAAGCCCTGAGCCTTCCAATCCAAGTAAGTGGTAGGGCGGTACCCTTTGGGTGAATTTGTTGAATCATTTTCTGAGCTCTCTTGATATGCTGCTTGCCTTTCTTCAGAGAAGCCATAGATTTAAGTGATTCCCTTCTTTTTGAGTAAGTAGTTTTCATGAATGAAGGTGCAGGCATTGGAAATCACTTAACAAAACAGATTTTTGTGGTTCAGCTCTGATAGCTTTTGCCTGGATTCCAGGGGAAACTGTGATTTGTGGTGTTGCCACAGAAATTCAGGCCATTCCCTAAGAACCTTCAGAGTTTCCTCATGCCAGGCAGCACTGAGCTAGCAGCTATCTGTCAGTGGTGTGGGTTCCTGTATTCACCTGTTATCACAGCCATTGGTAGCTATGGGGGTTGTGATCCACAGCTGCTTAGCTCTGAGATAAGCTTTTCTAAATCTGGAGTCCTTCTGAATTTTTCTTGGGGGATGCTGGCATAACCATGAGCTGAATTTGGTTTGTTGATTCCAGCATGCAACCTAAACCTCTGGCTGTCATCTGCATTGTGACTCTGTGGGTCTTTCAAAACAATGGAGGGAAGATGCCTTCTGGGACAGATATTTTCTAAACAAACCAAACAGGTTTATTCCTTTTCCCCCAGCTAGTGTTTGCCTTGAAAAAACAGGTAACGTTCCCCTCCATGCTAAACTGTAGAGGCCATTTTCATTAGGATGATTGCTACGTGGAACAAAAAAGGCCTGCTGGCAAATGGAGTTTATCACTGATGGGATAGGTGTTTTCCAGTCCACCAGTTTCCAGTTATGCAGTTGGAAACCACATCTCAGCACCTGTAAATGGGCTGTTGGCAGTGTCACTCCTGCATTTTCAGGCAGTCATCATCTCCAGCCTTCGTACACGATGAGAGGCCTTTTTGACTTTAAGGTGCTGGGTTCTTTCATAAGCATCACCCACATCCCTAGGTGAGGAGGTGGAGACAGTGATGCTAACTGTTGCATCTGCTCACATAAGGTTGTTTCTGCAGGATTTCATGCAGTCTCCACAGAAATAGTGGGTCAGTTTATAAAAAAACTTTTAGGGGTCATGGGGAGGGACAAGTACAGCAGACAAGAAAAGATCTTGGTGTCTGACTGAGGTTGCCATGTAGGTTTTGAAGTGTTCAGGAGCCTCTGACTGCTCCCTACAGGAAAGCCTAGGTGGTCTTTGGGGTGTCTCTGTTTCTCTTCTTGCCCACAACTTGGTTAGTGGGAACCTACACAAAGCTTTGTTTTGGCTAAAGGAAACCCTGACGTACTTCATTTAGCCCCTAGTTGACTAAGTCACGCCTAGTGTTTGCGGTTTTTTCAAACCCAAGCTACTCTTGTTTTAAAATCTCCATCCACAGTTCTCCCATCAGGTCCTGCGTGCCTGCAGACATCCATTCTGAAAACACTCCATTGGAGAACCCTTTGTGCAAGTCCCACACCGTGTTGGTGTTTGTGAGGGAAGCCACAGCTACATCTGGAGCACAGAAGTCAGATGTACTATCCCAGCATAGTGTTCAAAGCATGGACACCAGCTAGGCTAGCATTACTGTGAAAACGAAAGCTACAGATGGTGTCTTTGCTAAGTTTCTTCCTCTGGTATAATCCTGTCTCTGCCATGAGTTTTTTCAATCACAGTTTTGTCAGTCAGGGATCTCACCAAGGCAGGAATGACTTTGGAGCTGTAGGTTTATTCTGCGTAGCTCTTTGTAGCAGAGCAGAGGGCATGTATGAGCAAAGTCACATTGGGGTCCCTTTTGGTTTCAACCAGTCCTAGGCTATCCTCTGTAGGCAGAAACTCTGAAACCCAAGGAAGGCATTGGTTTCTAGCGCTGACCTTCAGTTCAGCATAGTCTGAATGTCATGTCTAGGACCCAGTGAATTATACTGGATTAAGATCTTTAAGTGCAGCCTCACCTATCTGCTTATAGTCCCTTTGGCTAGCTGCTGATGAGTCAAAACACCTGCTTTTTATGGATAATGAATTTTTCTTTACCTCTAGGGAAGATGCATAAACTTCACTCGGGTGAAATCGGATGGAACCTCTGCCCCTTACAGCCCACCGCCAAAGCTGCCGAGGCGCAACGATGTTCCTCTCAACAATGCTCCAAGGAATCCTTCTCCTCCTGTGTCTTTGCAGCCCCCTTCCAGGCAGCCACCTCCGGGACCACCCCCATCCCGAGCCCCTCCTGGACCTCCTCCTTCGCGCCCACCCCCGCAGCCTATGGCTTAGAGTGCAGCAAAACCCTGATCGACAAAACATGTCCCTTAGCTGAACACGGCATATTTATTGAGTTTTGGTTTACAGTTAAAGATATCTGAATTTGTTGCTGGTCAGCAAAAAAAAAGAAGAAAGAACAAAAAAAAAAAAAAAAAGAAAAAAGAAAAATTGCCAAGTGTCAGTTTTAGTTTATGAATATATTTATACCACACGTGCTTGAGTAAGCATTCAGTGGATAGATTCAGAGCTATGGGGTATAGAAACAAACCAAAATGATCATCTA
Source organism: Phaethon lepturus (assembly GCF_000687285.1). Classification (NCBI taxonomy): domain Eukaryota; kingdom Metazoa; phylum Chordata; class Aves; order Phaethontiformes; family Phaethontidae; genus Phaethon; species Phaethon lepturus. The sequence goes on along the minus strand of NW_010549279.1, from coordinate 9,408 downwards.
GATACAGTAGCAGCTTTTGTATGTATACATTTGAAGATCTATTTACATATGACATTTGTCTGACTTGGTATGTCAGATTATTCATTAATAACTTTAGGCCGGTACACGTGCATCAGTTGTTTTGATAGCTGCCACCTGCAAGTTGGTTAAAAATAGTTCATTGAGGAATTTGCTTTTTTTTCCCCAACAGTACTGCATCCAGATGTTAATATGGAACAATAATTGCAAAGATAACTTTCTGTCTTTGGTTCTGCAGGTGGAATTTCCATGAAAGTTTATAAGAAGTCTATAACAATAATGAGGTAAGATGAGACTATGTGCCAATAATCTAGCAACAGTAATCTAGCGTAGAAGAGAGGTATCATTTTCTCCTGAGAAAATCAGTTTTGAGCCTGCCATCTCTGCATATGTTTAGACTTGGTTGCATAGGATAGCCACTGAAGGCCAGGTATTGGTTCTAGATATCCATACCTTTGAACAAGACCTGAGTTCAGATTTGTCCAAAGTTCAGAGGAATTTTGAGAAAAATGTTTTGTCTAGGTGTTTAGTTTTCATTTACAGAAACATGGTCCAAAATGGAGCAAATATACATGCAATTTGAGCATGAATGCTGTAATATACAAACAGCACGTGTTATCAGCAGCTTTGGGGGACTGATTCCACTGCTGTTTAATCAGATAAATTTCATTTTGATCTTACTGCCAAGCAGAACTAGATCCTCTTGTGATTCAAACATTAATTCCTCTGAGTAGCTCTTTCTTCAGACAGCCCAGATCCCACTAATATGTAACCTTGCAGTGTACCTGTGGTTGAGAGGCATGGCGTGATGTCTCAGTATGAGCTTTTATCCCTGTTTTATACAATGTTTGGCTAGGAGATTTTCCAAACATTGTGACTGCTTACCTATGACCTCAATTCTGTGTGTCATCAGAAAGCGATGCGAGCGCCCACACAGAGGTGGGAATTTACGACGCGGGACTGTGGGACAGCCCATGAATAGTGTTCAGTAAGCGATACCTGAATGGGTTGTGCCCGGATCATTCCCTAGTGAATCAAAATAACACCTGAGCTTGCTTTTTCTCCACCACTGCCTATCATATTGTCTTGGAGAGGGTGGCTGCAAATCCCTGTGCTGGTTCACTTTGGCACTGGCTGTGTTATTAGGATAGTTGTAGAAACAATGTTTATGTTTCATTTATGACACAGCATATACCTATCTCTCCACCTGTGTGTAGGTGTGGGTGTGTAGCACATCACAGTAGTTATTGGCACATAAGCCCAAGATAAAACACTAACTGTATTGTGCAGTTACTCCAGATTTAAGGCCTCTTCATGCAGTTGTTACAGGCATATAAAGTTGCACTGGTACAAACAGAAATCAGGCTTACTATTTCCAGTGGAAGTCCCACTTGCAGAACACCATACCAAGCTCTCCTCAGTCTGTGCTGATCACTGTGACACGCCGTGCGTATGCAGCTGAGGCTGTCAAAGATAAACTCAGAAGAACCACAGAGCCTCTTTCTCCTCTTGCACTGCTCTCCTCTCTTGAGTTATGCTCTTACCTCATGTATATTGGTGCAGGTAGTGGAATCACACTCGTGGGTGCCAGCTGGCCTTGGAGCTGTTCCTAATTTAGGCCTGAGCCAGCAAAGGACTTCTGCATGCATTAAAATGTCCTGCGGGTGAAGAGGAACATCCTTATGCCCAAGAACTTTGCTGATCTGTGACTTCATTGTGATCAAAAAGGAGAATTGGGATGCACTCAACCCTATGCTCATTCTTTTTAGTCACTTGAATACAGTCTGCATAATTTGGTCCATAAGAATAGATTTCTGTTTGTAGGAGAGAGAAGTGAGTGTGTATGTGTGTGCGTGTGTCTGTGTTTGTGTGTGGGAACTGTGTAGGTTTTTGTTTGGTTTCTCTTCCTTGACAAAAATCGCTCGGAGACTAGCACTTCTGTGAACAGAAAGGCCTTTTGCAGCCAGTGCAACACACAGTGATCACTTATCTGCGTTTCTTTCAGTTGAAGGGTAAAACTAAAATATGTCCAATTTTCACCGTAGTTCTGGTGAAGCTGCAGTTGTGACACGAGTGAAAGGAACTGGATGACTCCAGTGAGGGGGTAGGGACCTGGATGTGGGGGAAGGTGCTTTACAAGCAGAGATCTTTGGCTGACGTTATTTTGGTCGTATGGAAGCCTATGTGAAATAAACTTGCTGGGTCTGAGACCAGTTGTAATGTGTATGTACAGCTGAACCTAACAGCCTCTCATGTTGTCTGTCTAAGAATAATTAGCCAACAAATGCTACCAGGAACTGAAATGTCAGAGGGTAATAAAACTGATTCCCCTGCCAGGACAAAACACGGTGTTTGAGGTTTAGCTGCTTGTGGGAGTGGGGCAGACCACTGTTCTGTAGATGCCAAGTCTCTTATCAGCAGGCGGTGATGAGACTGAAACAATGGTGAACCTCAGAGACAATGTAATAATAAAAGGAAAAACTTACTTACATAATTAGTATCTGCTAATAAAGTTGAATTGATGGGTCAGGAGTAAACTTCATCTAATAAAAAAGCCTGGGAGCCAGCTTTTGTATTGTCTTGCACCTGTACAGATCTTGAGCGGGGTCAGTAGATTTGTTGCAGATTTGCATTGATGTTAATTTTAGAATTTGACTCGCTTCCAGTGAGAATGGAGATGTTGGCGGGGGGCTTAGGGAGAAGCCCTCAGGGAGGGCTTCTCACGGTCATATGCTCAACATGCCTGTTGTTTGCAGTTGAGGAGAATATTCTTCTTTATTGGAATAGCCAGTCTTGTGGAGATAACAGATACTAACAATTTCTGCATAACTTGAAAGTGCAGCGAGGACAGGAGTGGTTTGGGCTTCCAGGCGATCAGATCCATGTATGATAAAGCAGGAAGCACCATGAATTTGAAAATCAGATTCAGCATAAATGGAATTCCTAGCATTTTCACTATATAAAATTAAGCATTTGGTGTGTAACTCAAGTTTTGGCTGCAGCTTCTGTGATGGGAGTACTGCAGGTTTAGTTTGCCAGTGAAGTGGGAAGAAGAGAAAGTGAACCTGAACTGAACTGCCTTTGCAAAGGTGGGGGCGTGAATATGCTGCACTGGCTACAGAAAGGAAATGTACCTGTTTGCAGTGATCTCGGGCACTATAACAATGCAGTAGGAGAAACTGGTTGCTATTTTACCATCTATTGAACTTGATCCTTACCTGGTGTAAATCAAGATAGGCCAACTGAAATCAAGGCAGTAATACCGGTGTCTATCAGCTGAGAGCTGGCTTAAAATAAATGAAGAGACAAAATCCTCTTAACTGGCTTGATATTTCAGTATGTTTGTTTCGGTATGCTTGTATGTCAGTTGTGATTACAGTAGTTACACTGCTAAGAAACGTTCTCATGTGGGACGATCCCCCTGTATTTTCCAGCACGTAGCATCATTTGAAACTCACAAAAAGTGGGTATCTAATGCTTCCCGAAATCCAAGAGAAAAATGTGGATTCAGGGGACCTTTGGCTCACACTTAGCACAGATGTGAAATGACACAAGGTGCAAAGCAGCGGGAAGGGAAACCCCACGTGTTTAAAGCTGATACAGAACCACATTGATCAAAGCGTATTTATGGCCATCTTTCAACCTCAGTGCATGTATTGCCATCTGTGGGAGTAGCCTGCAGAGCAGACGGTCCTAAACGTAAAAAGGAAAAAAAAAGAAAGGAAAAGAATCAGCTCCTCTTCTGAATGAGCGAGCATAACAATGAATGACATTATTTCATGAACTGTACCAGTTCAAATGCATGTGCACCTGGTGCTCCTAATGCTTTTTACTCCTGTTGGTCTTTAGACAACACGATCAATAATGTGCTTTCTCTCTTTAATTGTTTGCTGTTTTTTATTGTTGTTATTTTGTTTAAAAAAAAAAACACATTTCACTGAGAAGACAGCCCTACTGTAAATATAGAGTTTAATTTGGAGGAGACAGCACACTTCTGGATGTTACTGCTGGACAGTTATTTATTAAAAGGGGCTTAAGGTGAATAAATACAGGTGGCTCAGGATACATGCATGCAAGTGTGATAATGCAGTATAGCATTTTCAGTTCTCTGTAGTTTTGGGGGAAGGGGAATTTTTGCGTCATCCTAATTTGTTACTGATCTGATACTTTTGAATAATGCAATAGAGATTCCTAACATATAACAGTGCTTGAACAGATGTGTAGATTATGATAGATTTTTTTCATTTTGGGGGGGAGGGGGTAGTGAAGGTGAAATGTTTTAGGTTTTAAGGGGAAAAATGTACTGTACTAAACTTTTTTTAGAAAAAGATGTGTGTTTTCAGAAACAGTGGGGATGTGGGCTGATAGACAGCCGGGGCATAGAGATGCGGGACAGAGGAAGCAGTTGGATTTTTGAGGGACAAAGAAGGTTTACATGGGGGTGTGGGTTTGTAACTGGTACATGCGGTACAAATTTCTGTAACTGACATGCTGCTTCCATGTTATAACCATGTAACCTTTATGCATTTTATGCGCCTGCTCCATTTTTCTGAGAAAACCTTGCAAATGTAATGCCTGCATGCAAATGTGGGAGATGTAGCCAAAGTCTTATAATCTAACGTAATGTAGTCTTAATGGATTCAAAATCAACAATAAAAGTGCTTACTGGTTAAACACTACATAGAATTTCATTGCATGGTCATTTTAGGAGGGGATAAGCTTGTCTACCTATTTTCTAATCAGTTCAGTCATCTGATGGTCAGGAGGAGAACACAGGGTTGGGTTGTCAGCATTCCCATCCCCAAGTTGCTACTGATTCATTATTTGACTAGAGACAAGGGTATGTTCTGTGCCTCAGTTTCCTGTTTCTAGCCTGAGAATTTCAATCTTTGCCTAATTCAAAGGTAAGGCATCGTTTGTTGGAAACCGTTTTAGATTTCAGGTAGCAGGGTAGAAATGCTGAGTAGATTCCACTGGAGTCAGTGCTCAAACATTGATTGACACAGGGGCCAGGATCTGAACTTGCTGCTGCTATCTTGAAAAGAAATCGTCTTAACACATAGAAACAGCAAAGTAAAAGCCATGCAAGATAAGATGCTAGAGCTCAAGACTTTAGCATTGAGAAATCCTATGGTAAATCCTACACCTATGGAAACAGTGCAGTCACCAGCCTCTAACCAAGGTCTGTACTCGAGCACAACTACTGGTTTTTAGGAGTCTTGCCTGAAGGACACAGGACTGGATCATAAGAACACTTCTCCCTCACTGTCTGTGAAGTTAATTTTGTCCCTCAGTGCTGTTAATGCTTCCTCTATATCTCTTCAAGCCCCATTAAAGATTTGGGCAGGGTGGGGGCTGGTGGAAACGTAAGACAAGCAAGGTCAACAGGGGTAGGCCACAAAAATCTCCAACCCCAGCAAGCTGCAATTATGGGTAATCAAGGCTGCTGCAAAGCTGCTGAGCTCTGCTACGCATTCAGTCTGCCCAGCATGGCAGCCACAGCCCCGTGTGCAATGGGAAAGGAAGCTGGTCCTTGCGCACATGCAGCCCCCGGAGCCCATATGAGCCTCATCTGCACAAACGGTGGGCACTGATTTTTGGGAGTCTGGTAGCCACATGAAGTCATCGTGGCAAAGCAGGTGGGAGTTGCGTGGTGGCTGAGCCGGGCACCCCCCTCCCTCTGGCAGCTCCAACTGGCTGTGCTGCTAATGGGAGCCGAAATCCTCTGCCTGGAGCTGTGCTCCTCCCTGGTGGAGTCAGGGGCTCTGACAAAGAGCCCGGCTTGCTTTCGCTCTGCTCCCCAAGCCGGCAAGACAATACTCAGCCAGAATGGTTTTGTAGCCTTCGCTCTTTTTGTTCCTCCATCTGCTCCTTCCACGAAAGGCAGGCTTGGGCTCTCGAAAGAGATCAGATAAACAAAAGCGGTCCTGGAGCCAGGGCTCTGGGCATTTTTGTTCTGCATTAACAAAAACCCAACACTGGCTGCAGCTGTGGCTGGTTAGATTTACGCATGCCCGAGACAACAAAACTCAGATTTGACCTGAACTTCCCCAGAGACCGGGAATGTGCAGATCCAGGGCTTTGGTTACAGGCTTGGCTATAAATAGCCTCTAGTGCTGATTTAGCATCTTTCATCAATCATACTTTACAGTCTCAGGAGTGGCATTTACATGTGAACATACACTAGCAATACCCAATTTGGCTCCATGGAAGTCAGCAGCAAGAATTTTACTGGCTTCAGCAATCTAAGCCAGGAACTGAAAAAATGCCCTTTTCCCCATATCCTCCCATTCCCTAAGAAACCACAGGCAAAGCATATTGCCCATGCTGGAAGTTGTTTGATCTTTACTCTGTGAACGTGCTTTACCCTTTGGGTTAGGACTCATCTCAAGTTTCCTCAGTTTCTGCAGCAAAGTTCCTCCCCCCCCACACACTGAGGACCCCCTTTTCACTGCAAGGGAGGCTACCCTGGAAGTTTCCCAGCCAGGTATTACTCCGATTTCTGACTGCAGGTCAGGAGAACTGTGAGATGATGAGATTAAAGAGTTCCCTGAAAGAAAGGGAACATCCCGCTGAAAGGTTTTGCCTGCAACACAGATTGAGAAATGTTTCCTTTTAAGCTTTCAGAGATGCATGATTGTTGTGCATGGATAAATACGTCACTGAAGGTGCTTAGATAGTCCCATCTGTGTCTCTGCCACAGAGGTTATTGAAGTGAGCTCTCCTCATACCAGCGTATCACTACCATGTAGCAGCTGAGTTGCCCTTTGTCCATGCTGGCTCCTCCTGCATCCTGCTGAGCCTCTGGGCCATGGCTCTTGCATGCAGACTTGTTTCTTCATGATAGAAATAGGGACCTTCAGAAATGTTCTAGGTCCTGTGACCCAGAACACCTCACATTGGAGGTATACACTTTTCCCTCTGATGGCAGAGGGGTATGGATTTAGAGCATGAGTCTTCCTAGAAGGCACAGGGGAACCCAGCAGTCAAGACATAACCACATGTAATAAACATGCGTATGTTTGGTGCAGGTTACTAAATAAAGTGACTCTTTCCTTATTGATCATGGCTCGTGCACTGTAAAGGTAAAATACTAAATGCCCTCAAATGTTTTTCCAGTCTCCATTTTTTCAGTATGTAGGAAGATGTTTTGAGCTGAAAACAGGAGTCCCAACATTCCCCTTCATCATCAAAGAAATATTTCACCAATAAAAACCAATGGGAAAATATGGCAAGCATATGTGGCAGCTCATCCTCTTCAAAAACACAACTGTGGCTGCTTTGTGCTTCTCTTTCCTTATGCGTCGGGATAGCTACATTAAAAGTGAACATGCCTAGATATAGTGGTTAGTCCTGCTCAGCTTTAGGGTTTTTTCTATTCTTTTCTGATCCACCTGTGTAAGGTGTGTTGGGATCTTCAGTGCCAAGAGGATGTCAGTACAGCAGTGATGCTGTTGTGCCTGGTGCCAGCTGAGAAATGCTGCAATGTCCTCAGTGGACAGGCACCTTCAGAAGGTAGTTAATAACCCTTGCAAGCCATCATCATCATCATGGTAGACTTGGGTCTACCATGGGTCACCAGGAACCATCTGCTCGAGGAATGCACTCAGCCTGTGTCTGAAACACCATGGGTGACAGCCTGTCCACCGGAACAGTCACCGAGACCCTGGTGGGGTCTGTCTGTTCCCAAGCTAGCAGGTATGGCCCGGTGCCTTATGGCATATGGCATACCACCAGGTATGCCACTGGTGCCTCGCAGCACTTGACCTTCTCTAGGGGAGAAAGTGGGAAGGGAGAAACTGCAGCTCTCTGCAGGCTCTGGAGTTTCCCAGCCCTCCGTCTATTTTTTGGCAATACTAATGGTTTGCATCGCTGAAGTGACTCACAGGTCAAAATAGGAAATAGCTCATTTCCTTCCCAGCCATGCACAGGAGCGGGTCTGCCTCTAACGCAGGCCAGCCGGACCCAGCACTGCCCTGGGAGGAGCAGGCAGGATGTTTCCCAGGTGGCCTCAGACAGCGGCTCTGCCGTGGTCTCCTGGAAGGTGTATCTGGAGGGTGAATTTTCGGCACCCCACATGAATCCTCTTCTTCTCCTTTTCCGGAGCCACGCAACAGGCAGTGGCTGGCTGCTCCCCGGGGGCCTGAGCTGAGCCTGCTGGTGCCAAGAGGGGCTCTGAGGAGCTGACAGAGTGCCTCTGGGTTCACCAACTCTGCTGAGTCGTTCTTGCGGGGTGGCACAGCCACCAGTAAGCCTTTCCTTCCCTCCTATGATGCTACGCAAGCCAGTCAGGCTATGACTGTTTCTCTGCCCTCCATTTCATGCCTCAGTTTCCCTTGGTGGAAAGACAGAGCCCAGCTCTGGCTGTTTGAACCGTACAGCTCAGCACTCCTGGCCAGCCACTCTGCAGCTGTAGCTACCATAGGTAGCTCCTCTCAGACTCAGCAGCTGCCAGCTTTCCTCTCTGGGTATCTTTGCAGCTCGCCCTGGGGCAGAGGGAGGAGGCGGGAGAGGCTCCTGGTGCTGGCCATGTGCATGACTCGCGTCTGGCATCCCAGTATTTTTGGTAGTTCAGGAGCAGCCCCAACCCAACAGCCGGAAATAAGCGTAAAAATAGCCTGTCAGTGTGTTTGCAGCCAAGAAAAGTGCATGATGTCTCTCTGCCAGGATCTGGCCCCAGCCGCCCCTTTCATAACCCGCTCTTGGAGAGCTGGACAAAAAGGATGAACTGTGGAGAAGCACTTGCCCCTCTTAAGTCTGCTGTTGGTCAGACAGCGGGCTGAGGGCCAATGTCAGCCCCCAGAACCTGTTGGCTTGTTACTGTAGGGTTGCTCATGAGCCCCAAGGTGCTCTGTCACTGCCTGTCTTCAGCACAACAAAGAGGGAGATGCCTGAAGCTGTCCTGGACGCCACGCTCTGAGCAGAGCTCTTCCACGCCCCAGGGTGGAAAAGAGGCCATGAGCGATTGCAGCTTCTCTGTACCCCTGTCACGTTGGCTGAGCATCCCTGCGAGAGGTGGGAGTCCCAGTGAGGACCCTGGCTGCCCCACACCTCCCCCGCCCCTCTGCTTGAGGAGTGAACGCCCCCCAGCTCTTCCTCCTGCAGCACGCACGGAGTTTCTCTCCCCTCGCCGGTGGGAATCCTGACCCTTAAGGAAATAGTTAACGTGTGTTTGTCCTGTGAGGGCTGGCAGAGCCTTTCCCAGTACGGATGCTGTGAGACCCAAGTCAATGCCAGCCAGGAGATGCTCCTTGGCAGGGCTGTCACCTGCGGAAGAGAGGCCACCGCACACAGGCGTGGGGACATTATGGCGCATGGCATCACCCCTGAGCGGCCATTTAGGCTGCAGCCCCCCGACAGCGCCCAGTGCTCTGGTAAGGGCGGTGCGGG
>NW_010549278.1:0-493 GCF_000687285.1 Phaethon lepturus | reverse complement strand
AGTTATCCTCAGTGCATTCCAGGAGTCTCCTAGATTTTGTACAGCTCGCCATGTTACTTTTCCAGCAGATGTCGGGGTGGTTGAAGTCCCCCAGCAGGACAAGAGCCTGCGACTGCGATGCTTCCTGTAGCTTCTTACAGCCTGCCACTGCGATGCTTCCTGTAGCTTCTTACTATAGCTTCTTACTATAGAGTAAAAAGGCTTCCTCTATAGACTGCCCTTGATTGGGCAGCCTGCAGTAGACACCAACCACAAGGTTCCCTTTGTTGCCTTGGTCTCTGATTTCTTACCCATAAGCTGTTCTAGAAGATCTGCTTCTACACCATCTAAAGAACTTGAATGTGCACAAGTCCATGGGACCTGATGACATGCATCTGAGGGTCCTAAGGGAACTGCAGATGACATTGCTAAGCCACTCTTCATCATATTTGAGAAGTTGTAGCAGACCAGTGAAGTTCCCAGTGACTGAAAAAGGGGAAACATAACCCCCATT
>NW_010549277.1:0-1216 GCF_000687285.1 Phaethon lepturus | reverse complement strand
GGAGCGAAATAAAACGCTGTGAACAGAAGGAAAGGCGTTTTATTGGAGACTTTACAACGCTAGAAAGTACAATAAAAGTGCTAGTTCACTCTAGAAAAGTTGGTCCCAAAATGGTACTATGCCACAGCATCTATCAGCTTACATAAACATTTATAAAATCGCTATGAACTGGCCCCTGTATTAGAAACGCTATTTTTTCCAACATTAATCTATGTAAAATCGAAGGATCAAAACTTTTTAAGAAAAAGGGCAAGCATTCAAAAGCAGAACCTACCGGAAAATCCATTTTGGGCCAGGTTTGGAGTCGAAAAACCCGAAGGTAGTTTAAACTTTCATTATTATTAATAATATGCACACGGAAAACTATTCCAATTTATAGGAAACCGTCTTTTTTTTAATATCATCAAAATATTTTTTTAGACCTGTATAAAATTACTTTTAAGACCTCAGAGGACACTGTCTCCTTTAAAAAATATATTTACCACTGCCAAAACGTTTCACGAGTGACCCCGGCGGGTTTGGTTTGTTGGTTTCTAATAACCAGCAATATCGCACATCTCCTGCTCTTGCAGCAGTCCCCACGTAAGTACTATTTTCACGAAAAGCCACAGCTCGGAAGAAGCTGCAGTGCTTTGCAGACCGAGGAAGAAGAAAGAAAAGATGAAGAGGAGGACGAGCACTGCGGGCACACGACAGTGTCTAGGCCCCGCCAGCCCCGCACTGCCACGCGTGGAAATGCCTCTGCTATTTACAAGCTCCGCTTTCTTTCCCCAAGGCTGAGCCCGAAAAGATTACGGCCGAATTAGAAAGGAGCTGAATTTTGAGGGCTAACCAGCCTATTTTTAATTACACACACACGCCCCCAACCCCTCACAAACAAACACGCACAGGAGCAGAGGAACGAACGGGAAACGCGAGCTCGCCCGGAGGGGCCGGGCCCGGCCGCCGCCGGGGCAGCTCCCACACTTACACTGCCTTCTCCGCACCGTAGGACACTACACGCGGAGCAGGGCTGCTAGTTCTCCACCGCAACAGTTTGGGGACAGAGAGAGGGAAGTCCGCAGCTAGAGAGGAGGAGGAGGAGAGACACGAGAGCGCAGGAGAAGGCGGCGGGATCGGAGGAGGGCGGCAGGGCCGGAGCACGGGCATTTCTCTGGCGGCGGCCGGCCGGCGCCTCCCTAGATGTCTATGCGGGAGTGCAGGGCGCTGTGTTTGC
>NW_010549276.1:0-4400 GCF_000687285.1 Phaethon lepturus | reverse complement strand
CAGCATCCGTAGCAGGAAGCAATCCTCAATACACTCCAGGAACCTGACAGAGGACTTGTTTACCACTGTGTAGTTTTCCCAGCAAATATCTGGGTAATTTAAGTCACCCATGAGAACCAGGTTCTATTGGCCTGAGACTTCCTTAAGCACCTGAAGTAAGGTTTCTTCAGCCTCGTCATCCTGATTGGAAAGTTGGTTACAGATACCTAACAAAAGATTCCCCTTGGTGACAATTCCTCTAATTTTGACCCAAAGGCATTTGATAGAACTTATGTGATCTCCGTAACTCACATCCATACACTCAAATTTCTGTTTTACATAAAATGTAACTCAATTTCCTCTTCTTCCATTCCTGTCTTCCCAAAAGAGTTTGTAGCCATCCATTGGGGTCTTCTAGTCATGTGGGTTTTCCCACAGGTTTCTGTGTTTTCTATAATACCATAACTGTCTGGGCACAGAGCCCCAGTTTCTCCTGTTTCCTGCCCAGACTACATGCATTGGTATACACAAACTTTAGGTGACTGGACTTAAGGTTCTTTCCTCTGGAGAGGGTTGGGGGAACATTCCTCACTACTCTGATAGGTGAACTCATCCAACCTGCTGCTTAATATGCAGATGTCACGGCTTTGGACACTACCCCTGCCATGTTCATTAGTTTAAAGCGCAATTCACTAAGGCAGCCAATCTGCTAGTGAAGATCCTCCTGCCTCTTCTAGGTAGGTGTACTCCATGTCTCCCCAGTAGGCTGTATTTATTGAAGAATATCCTATGATTGTAGAAAACAAAACCCTGGCAATGACGTGAGCCACGAAGCCAGGTATAGAGCTGCATCATGCGTTGATTTCTGCCTGCACCCCTATCTCTGACTGGCAAGACAGAGGAGAAAATCTCTTAGGTATTTGTCCCTTTCACTTGTGCCTCCAGGGCTCTGAAGTCCTTCTTGATCTTCCCCAGGATTTGCTTTACCGTGTCATTGGAAAAGAAGTAAGGGATAGTAGTTTGTACTTTTAATTAGTTGTGGCAATCTCTATGCAACATCCTGGATCTCGGCTCCTCGCAAGCAGCAAACTTCACTTGACTGTATATCAGGCCAACAGATGGGTGCCTCAGTGCCTCTCAGCAGAGAGTAACCCACTACTAGCACTCGCCACTTCCTTTTGCAGCTTTTAATACGTGCTGCTGGTACAGTTTCTCCCTGTGAATATTGCTCATTGGTTTTGTCCACTGAGAAGGTTTAATATCTGTTCCTGGGCGGTACATAACAAAAAGGGAAGTGATAACCTGTTCCCACAGGGTCACCAGAGACCACAGTGCCTCCTTCTCCAAGGTCTGTCCATTCGCTGTTGAAGCTCTTTGTCTGGTAGTCCTTGGAGGTCAGTGCCACAGGGCCCTAATATTTCTGCTAACAAAGTCTCAAACAATACTCTATTTCTTGTTGACCCTCCCTAACGCAGCATAGCCTGTTACCTTCCTCCTGTGGCTCCTCCAGCTGCTGCCTGAATGACTCCACCAGAGCCCACCTTGAGCAGGTGGAGCTTCCACCCTCCTCCACCCGGGAGGTGAGGTTGCAGACTCTGCATTCTTCCACCTGGACAGCATCTTCCCTCATAGGAAGCTCTGTCTGGGTGGCTGCCTCCACTCTTCCCAGGCTAGCCTGGCAAGGTAGGTGATCCCTGCCTGCTGCAGAGCGCAGCCCTTGTCTCTACCACCATGCCTCCAAAAACCCCAAAACACTGCCTAATAAGCCCTTCTATTTCCCGGGAGACCTCAAGCTGTTTGGTAATGTGTTAGTGCCCAGATAGCTTGGGTGACCACCCGAGCTGCAGCCTAAGCCTGCAGGTGAGCAGAGCAGGCAGCAGCCCAACAACTGGCAGAGTGCGCAGCCCTTCCCGCGTCAGCTGTTTGCACTCCTGGTTGGGTTGTCCCCAGGGGCCAGTTATATGTGGCTTCCCACGTTTTGACCTGGCCATCGAGACAGCCGACACCATCCAACTGTTGCCCACTCCACTCGTGAGACCTGATTTCTGCCACCCAGTCCCTCCACACACAGAGCCCAAGGGTGTCAGGAGTCCAGAAACCCCCTCAGGCACCCCCCCAAGTACCTTGCAAGCTTCACACTCCTTAAGGCTGCCTTAAGAGGAATATATACAGTTCATCCATTCTCTCCTCTACTGACTCATACCTACTGAGTAGTCCAACAGGAGAAGATTTCTCCTAAAATCACCTTTTTATTCTTTTCAGGAAGGCTGAGACCATTTATTTCTACAAGTTTTAGTGCAGTACTTCGCTGTGCTTGTTCACACGCAACATGCAATATGTGGTTTCTAGTACAAAAAGCCTCCGACTCCTCGATCCAAGTGATTCCTTCTCAGATAACCGTAACAATCTCCTCAAATGAATTAAAAAAATGTATAGGTCATCTTTGCTTATGGGCTTAGTCAAGGTGACTGTTAAAGGACTCGCAAGTAACTGTTAAAGCATTATTCATATCTCAGTCCCAAGTAGCTTAGAAGGTGAGTTCTGGATCATGCTTTGCTGGAATTAGTGGCTGCATTCATAATTCACCAGGTGACATTATCAGATATCCACCTCTCCCACCTACAACTGTTATTTCATCTATTATCTTCTACAAGTGTTAAAAGAATAGTCAGAAGATCTTAGTCTAAAACTAGTCTGGAGATAAGCACCTTCCAAGGTAACCTGCATGGTATGTCAGAGTTGCTGTAACCCTTTTTTGGTTTTTTTGAAGGGGTGTCTTAGCCAAACTAGCACAACCAGATGAATTAAAACCATTTCATGTCTCAAGACATTAGAGAATGACTTGTGCCTACACTCGTTCAGTTAGCCTCTGGCATATCCTTGTTGCTCCCCTTCTGTTCTTGTATAAATTGCAGAGGGTTCACCTTTGGTATGTCACAGTTACAGATGCAAACACTATTGTCTTTTTACAGAGGTAGTATACCCCCATACTCTATTTAATCTATACCTATCTATACTTTAACCAAAACAGAAATACAAAGGTACTAGAAGGAGCCTGTGAGTTTTCCATTTGGATTTTTCCTCCCTGTAGTTAGTTTCCATACAGTTTAAGTACTTGTTTAGCATTTTGGCATATGCTGATCTCTTTTGACAATTTTATTAGTCTAGGAAAATCTAGCAATGACTGTTAAAGAGAAGAAGAACATCTTTGACACAGCAGCTCATTGGAGACTGGAAAAGTATATTGGGAAAATATCTTTACATATTTCCTTGTTCTTACGCTATTTCATTCAGAAATATTCTACAAGCTACTGTCAGGAATGAGTAATAGGCCAAGCAAATGTTGGTCTGACCCAGTATGATCTTTCATGTATTAAATCCTTACTGTCTTATGTATATATGTACACACATGTGCATACACCTAGCAAGACTGCTAGAAAACCATTTATGTTGACTGAATGAAAAGGAGAGAAGCTATAGAATTATTTTCTTATTGTCTAATTGGACTACAGACCATGGATTGTTTTACTGTTGGTGCTTTACTGTGGGTACCTACGAAAAAAGCTCAGGGAAAAGGAGGGTGTCATAGTTGTATATGAATCCACGAGCTGTCATCTGCTTAGAGGTGATCTTAAAGCAGGAGGCAAAGTTTTCAATAGACATGCATCCATCGTAGCAGGTAAGACACAAGATGTCTTTGTGGACAGGTTATTTCATTACTGTCCAGTACCTTTTGGCTGCTGGATTCTTTGGCTTCTTGTGATGTATTTGGTACTGGCCATTGATGAAAACAGGATATTTTTTCCAAGAACCTAGCTCAAGAACCATGTCAGAGTTAGTGTTGAACAAGTCTTCTATGCACCTCTGGGCTGATCCTAAATTATCTGAAGTCAGAGACAAAGAACCCAGGCTGTTGTTTCCACTGCATGCCTGGACGTCTTTCAGACATGGAGAAGTCACTTCAGTTTTTGCTGAAGTGAGGAGTTTAATAAACCATCTTTGAAATTGTTCTGTCAAATTGTGGGTTTTTTTCTAAAATTGATAATTTGTCAGCATGTCCTCGAGCGGCTAAGTACATAAAAAATGACCTTTTGAAGTTTCTCCCTAAAGGTGCAATCAGAAATAAAGAGAAAATGGAGGAGCTGGAAAGTCAACCGGTATTTTGCTGTGGATTTCAAACATCGTCATCCTTCTCTAGCGAGCAGCGGAGTGAACGGGGGGACACAACTCTCCATTCTGAGCAAGAGCAGCTCTCAGATTCGGATGTCCAGCATAAATGCAGAGAACCTAGCGACATGAGCAGCTAAGGAAAACAAATCAATCAACAAGCAAACCAAAAACCATCCCTTTAAAAAGAAAAAAATACCCACATCATTTTTGTGGTGGTGTAGACCTTTCCCTTCCCTTCCCTTCCCTTCCCT
>NW_010549275.1:0-18203 GCF_000687285.1 Phaethon lepturus | reverse complement strand
TTCCGCCCCCCATGGCGGCCGGGGGTCTGCACAGCAAAGGGCACGAAGCGTCTCAGGGAAACGAACTGTGTTTTACACATACCGATCCTTCACAAGGCAGTGGACTACCACCATCTGCCTGGCCTCAAGGAAAGATTTCCTGGGTTTCCTGGAGGACGGACTGAGCTCAGAGGGATGAGAATTGATCCAAAAGCTGCTAATTGTGCTAGGACCTGCTTCTGGAGAAGCGGTCAGCAGCTGAGTTGTGGCAGAACTGAGTATGGAGGACAGAGGCCTCTTCCATGTTTTTAATTAACAGCCTTGAAATGCTGCGTGAGACCTGAGGATGCTCGGGTGACCGTGAAAGCTAAACCAGAGAAGAGGACATAGGGCTGACTCTCGGAGCACGGCACCTGCGCTGCGGTGCTTTGTGCTCACGGTGAGGCTTTGTGCTGTGAAAGGCCCGTGTACGCTCCTAGATGGCGGCCATAGTTAATCGGTTTTACGTTGCGGTTGGCCCCGGCTGCTAGACGTGCTCAGGCAGTTGCCAGATGGGAACAGCGACAATTTGTATCCCTCGTCTCTCAGAGTAAATCATGGCTTAATCCAGTGATGAGATGATTGGAGGCAGCGGTCATCTGAACTGTGTGATAAATGGATGCTTGCGTGCATTTACATCTAAAGAAAGCACAAACCAACGTCCTTTTTTGGGTTGTGTTCAGCTTTTCACAAAAAGGACACAAAACTCTTGAATTTCATTGACACAAATATTCAACAGCTTTGTCCTCCCTTGGAAAGCCAGAAGACAGCTAGGATTTTGACACAAATACTGACATTTCTGTGGTTTAAATGCTTTCTTCCTAAGTTTAGGTACAGACAAAAAGGCAGAAAATGATGCTAAGCTGTTCTTCTTTACCAGGCTTGTAATTTGCTTGTCCACAGTGCAGACTCTTCCCTTGTAAGAAAACTGGGCATAGCAGAATTCATTTTTAGAAATGAAAAGATCAGTCTTAACCTGTCCAGATAAGGGATTCTGCAATTTAGATGCAGTACAAGTAATTGTCTCAATTACCGTAGCCTTTCCTTGCTGCAGTCACATGCTTTACTAATTCAATACCACATTCTTCTTCTCTGGCCAGTAACACATTCTCCTTTCATACCACGAACTCCCAACATTTGTGTTGACTTCAGGGGCATTTTAAATACTCTTGTGTTTTGTAATAACTCTTCTGCAGAAGGCATTTTTGTAATGATCCCCACATCTGGCTTGATTGCTACCTCTTTATATTGGCACTTAAGACAGTTGTCTGATATAACACACTAACCCTTAAATGATGTATGTTAACACATTTATCAGAAACTCTGGGGCTTAGGTATGCTGCTTCTGCAAGCATTCAAGAAAGTGCTAGCCAGTGTTCTCATACTGGTGTCTAGGGACTTCTGTGAAGTGCAGCTTTAACACCAAAGTGGGTAAGGCTGCTCTTGTTTTTTCCTGCCTTTTTTTTTTTCCATTTGTGGTTTGGGACCCCAAGAGATACATTTAATTAAGAGTATCCTAAGGGTTAGCTTCTGCTTATCCCCCTGGACTAAAACCCATATGGTGAGTGTTAATTAGTGTGGTAAGCATTCGATTAAGCTACATGGCCAGTATTCTAAGTTTATGACCGTCTGTATCTCTTAATGGCATTGTTAGGAAATACCCTTAAGCTGTCTACTCCTGCAGTTAAAGACATGATATCCTGTATCTGAAGGATACATTCCCAACTAGTATTAGAGATCTTCACCATCTCAGAGAAGCATGCTGTTGTCTCAATTTTAGTATTGAGTTGACAAGCACGCAAAGATCATGAGTCAGGCCACCAATAATATAATGCTTTTGGTTTTGTGATTTGGTTCATCTTGTTCCCCCCTCCTCACACACTCCTTTAGGCTATACTTGGATCCCATTTTCAAGCTCCTCTCTGAAATAATGAAAGCGAAGATTTTTTTTTTTTTTGTAAAGCCCTGCAAAACTAAGATTTTTAAAGTAAATTGCATGATTAGTAATGCTGCAACCCCACACATCAGTTGTGGCAATCTGCATTTCATTTGCAAGGATCCTGTTAAAAAAGACAGTTCTTTGAATGCACATAGTACTTACAGTAGAAAACTAAGTCCTGTCCTAACTTCTCTCAAGGCGTTTCTGGCAAATTAAAGCTATACCAAGAGTATGGAGCAGGCGAGAATTCTATAGGTTTTAACACAATCTTTTATTAAGTTTCATTTCCAAAGGTCTCACCTAAAAGACAAGCAGAATTAAATGGACATGCAACATTGTTTATGAAAAATTAAGCAGTTATCCTTATAGTCCAATACTGTAAAGCTTGATTTATTTACACATTTTCATGTGAACAAGAGAACATTGTACACAGATCATTTTGTACATTCAGCTAACATAGGAGCTGTATTCCACAGCATTAAGTTACACATAAGAAATACACTAAGAACGTATTAAGTGCTCTGGTGCATTGAAAAGCCACACGGTGTGGAGGCAATAGATATCAGTTCACATTTGATAAAGAAGGTAGGAGATAGAGAGTCAAGGAGCTATTCTACCAGTTTAGTAAAGGAGACAGCAGTCAGTTGATTTTTGTGCACACTTTTTCAGGTCTTGATGCTGAAAAATGCCACACATTCATAAATCTAAGCATACTCTGCTGTTTACAGTGCCCTGCCTCCCTTGGGATCCGCCCTGGATAAACTGAAAATTTGACATGCACATGACATGCACACCAACAGATTATTTTTCACACTGCCAGAAGGACTAGAATGTGGCATGGGGCTCCTCTCCTTTAAATCTTCATGGGC
The DNA here is from genome assembly GCF_000687285.1 of Phaethon lepturus. NCBI lineage: Eukaryota > Metazoa > Chordata > Aves > Phaethontiformes > Phaethontidae > Phaethon > Phaethon lepturus. Next base: position 15,377 of record NW_010549275.1, on the reverse strand, counting down.
TGTTTATCTGTGAATGTTTGCTGCAATCCCCAGCATGGCCATTGTCACTTCAGACCAACAAATACTCTGTAGAAAGTACAGACTTGAGGGTACAAATAGCTCCCTGTTTTCAGCTTGTAAGCTCTGAACTAGAAGGGCGGTAGGGCATTTATTTAAATCCTGAGCTATACCCTCCCTCCCACTGTTAGAAGGAGCGACGAAATCCTATAGTCAGTTTAAACAGATGTTTGGCTTCTAGGGGCCTCTGTTCATGCCTTCTCAGCAACAGAGAAGGCAGCTCTGAGACTGTGTTTGAAGAACAGAAAATAAAATCTTTTGGAAGCTTGGAAGAAAGAGCAAGAAAGGGGGAAGTACATTAAAAAAACCCCACACAAACTGCATTTTAAAATTCAAGTATTGAACATAGGCAGCAAGCAGGAGCGAGGTGCAGTCTGGCAGTCCTACTACCATGCTTACAGTGGCTAACAGACTGGCAAAACGCAACCCTTACAACATCAGTGCATTTTGTTGAGGCCTATAGCCCAAGGAACACCTCAGGCTCTACTGATCTGGCACAATGGAGTAATCAAAAATATTGTGATTTATGTGCTGTAGAAACAGACATCACCTCCCTTGGAGTCCTTTTGTCAACAAGTTTCCAAAAGCAAGTCTCACTGCAGGTAAAGGGAACTGTCATTATTAAGTAGAAAGACACACAGACTGTGTAAATATAACATGGTTATATAAAGCTTTGGAGCAAGACTCTTGCCTTTAGAGTCTTTGAAAGAAAAGGGCCAAAACAGCACAATAATACAAAAGCTCAGGTTATGGCTGGAGGAAGTTTCACTCAGAGCAGAAGACAGCCACATGCTGACAACTGAGGGCTCTCTGGCAGAGCGGAAGGTCAGGCCAGGAGTCAGTCAGTGCTCAGGCTGCAGGGCAGTGGAGAATCCAGGCAGCTTACTACAAAAAAACTCACTGAATCCGGCCAGAGAGCAGCCACAAGAGAGACGTACAAGCAAGGGCTCTGCATCAGAGTAGTGCTCTCCCCCAGCAAAGCACTGTTTCTGTCTCTCATGATGTCAGGTCCCATGATTAGGAGAAAAACCTAACCAGCTGTTTACTGGCTACAAAGTCTGCACCCCAGTCAACTACAGTTTTTAAATACTACTGAAAAACTAAGAGCTGAGAAAACTATGTTCTGTTACACATAGGACCATCCTAATAATAGAAGTCAACAGCAGAACATTTAGGCCTTATTTTATACCACAGCAACATCTATAATAATTAAACACAGATAATATGGCCATGTAAAAAACAGAGTTTGTAGCTGTGCATGGTTTAGCACAGCTTGTTTTAAAACAGTATGCTTCTGTGGTTTCAGAACTAATAGGTCAAAACAGCTACTGCCTCATTGATTAAAAGGGAAGAAATTAAAAAAGCCAGCATTCTTGTACCCTTCCCATTCAGCCTCCCCTGTACTACTTGGTTTTGTATTGTTAATGAACAAAAGCTGCACATAAATTCACAAACAATTGATTACTGCGGATACAAAGCCAAAGGTAGTAAATCAGTGTCACTGCAACTCCAACAAGATTAATGTTCTGGCAGTATTAGCCCATTAACATTGTTATCTTACTCAAGCACAAAAAGTATTGAGGGCAAAAGAAAAGCTGTTATTTCTTGAGGTTTCATAAGCTGTAGCATATGGGATGTCACTGATAAAATCTGAATTGTCAGACTTGCCAAGTTGGTGAAGAAACTTCACATACAGGTACACTAACAGCCACTAGGCATCTTGACCGGGGGGGGGCGGGGGGGCAGGCGAGGTTATAATTTTTCTAAGCTGCACAAAAATGTCAAAGCAGTCTCAAGTATTTCCAAATTAAATTAGTATTCATAGCTGGCAAAGCAAACATATGCATAAGAATAGTCCTGTTGTCATATACAATAGCAAGAATCTGGAATAACCATATACAAGTCAGTGGAGTTCTTGGAAATATTTGGTAGTGGGAACAGAAACTGGCTATGAGTCAATTAAAAACAAAAAAATTAAAAGATGCAGAAAGCCACTGTTGCAAATCCAAGATACTCCCAAGCCCTTGGTATCAGAGTAGCTACTTAAAAATGCACAGAACACAAACACTATTCATTTCAAATAAAGTCTTCCAAGGTCATGGAGACACTCCACTATGCATACAGTCCAAGATACGCTGAGTAGACCTAAAATTCTGTTTCCCAGCAAAACAACTACTTTTAGAAAAGATAATTACATCAAAGTGCCAGTATAACTTGCATATGCCAGTAAATGTTGTACTTTGTCCTTTTCACTTGTCAAGTTTCCCCCCTTCTGTCTATTCTCCCTTCCTATCAGCTTCTAGCCGTCTCTTGGAAGCTGGAAAGTTAAACATCATGAGTACACAATGCTCCATTAGAGTCCTCATTGAGTGCTGGACTGTGCACACTCTTCTTTCTTCTTAGGTCATGCACAATATTAGACCAATACCCTTTTTTTTTTTTTAAGAAAAAAAAAAGGGGGGGGCAACACCCCACCCCCCCAGCCTACAACACCTAGACTGAGATTTTTAACTAAGGCGTGTCAACACCTTTAAGCATTTAAGACCACTAAACAAAGTTGGAAATCCTGCCTCAACCCGAAAGAAAAAGTGATAATTAGGACCTCATCTAGAACTACCAAAAATTCCCACCAGATATCAGTCATGTTACTATTCTCATGTCATCTTGTTCTTACACTTCACAGGGTTCCCTCTTGCACCATTTAGTCCAACTTGAAGCTCCTGCTATGAAACCAGAAAACTGGCAAGTAATCTTTGTTCTAAGCTGCCATATAATCCAGCGGTGCTATAAAAACAATTCACATACCCAGTGCGTACGTTCAACACCAGTTAGAGAACAGTTGTACAGGAAGTGTCCAAGATTCATGTTTAGAAGGAATAAAGTATCTTGCTTACTCTAATCAATTATGCTGCTCTAAAGACACAGTAAGTTTCAGTATTCGTGCTTGAAAACAATTACATTTTATTGCCATGTTAAGGTAGTTTGGTGATCACACTAGAAACATGAGGATTTGTAACTTTTCGGGAAATCCATCACGGGCTCTCTATATATGAAAGATTAAATCCTGCCCTTCTCTCTCTGTGAGCATCTCCTGAAAACTTCTATTTGGAGATAAACCCACTCCCAGTAGGACTAAAAACTGCACAGTCACTTCTCTTCCCACAGCTCTGCATTCTCACAGTGTCTGCTTTCATCGGTTCCATACTGCCATGATATTGCACTCACCACTTCACGCTTCCAGATAGCAGCCTTCCATGGAGAACTGTGATTTACTTCTTGCTAAGGTGACTGCTTTCGACTTCACAGCTATAGAGAGTTGTTTATTTTAATAATCAGCCTTGAAAGTTAAGTTTGATACAAGCTTTAAACTATATCAAGGTTGGCTTTACACTTATATTTTAATGGGTAAATAAATAAAGGTCATACTTCTGACGATTCAAATCAGTTCCTCAAAGGTCACTCACTCCTTTTTGCTGTGCTCGAACACCCGGTAGGGTGGAGCAGAAACTCCTTTGGAACCGTGTTGCTCCTGCACAATCGGCAAGGTAGCTGGAGTATAAATTTCCGGCATGTTGTCATTGTTCTCTAGGGCACCATAGGAAAAAGAAGCTTTGAGGTCAGGCTGAACTGCAATCCCTTTATCGTGTATGTTCTGCATGCCTGAAAAGAGCAAAGACAGAGATTAAATGCTTAAGAACAAAAGTGCATTATTCCTTCATTCTGTTAAATCAGCAAATTATATAGTCTCAGTGTTCGCGATAAGGAGCTATGCGGCTCATCAGCTTCTTGAGTGTTAAATGAGATACATAATGTTTTTCTGCTTAGCACTGAAGCAACTAATGGAGAAATACCATCTAGTGAATGAGGGATGGCAGTCAGTTATTTATCAAGTGCTGCATCTCAAACAGCTCACCAGAAAGACAGTTTAGCTGTACTTCCCAAAATAAATTTCTGCTCCCCCTGGCCTCCACCTCTTGCAGCATACCTCAGTCTTCCCCAATAATCAGTTCCTCCTGCTGGATGAAGACCACCAAGCACATGCTCAAAACTAGTTCATCTTCCCAGATAGCAGCCAACTTGGACAAGGCTGTTGACAAAATATGACATCCCCCTCCAGTGTTAGGGGACCCAGCATGAGTGGCATCCAGGTGGCACATCACCTCTTCTCTGCTCCATGTAAAACATGCACATACCCCTCACAACTAGAAAACACCACAGCCGCCTGATACATCCAGATACTTAATGGAGCCAAAAGCTTGAGCTTTCACTGTGAAGCCCAACACATAAAAGATAAACCACTGTATTTTTACTGTTACCTGGCATAGCATCCATTGATATGTAAGGTTCAAATGGTACAGATTTCTTCCTATTTCTTGTGATCAGGAAGACACCTAGAAATGCTATGAGGCACCTGAGAGAGAAGACAAGATCTACTGAGATCGAGTAGGTAACACTGCATGTTGCTGCTTCTGAGGGCCTATCATGTAGCACCATGTAGAATTCAGAACTGGAAGGAAAAGAACTGTGAAGTCAGAACTACAGGGGACGGTCTCAGCTGAATAACCCTCTTCAACAGTATTGAAATCCACCTAGCAATCAGAACGATTTCACCTTTTTTTTAATCAAAACACAGGGAAATGTTCTCATGTTAATTAATCTTGACTAACTAAAGGGGAAAGGAAGCACATAAAATTTTGCCGTCTTCGATGAAATTCCAGGATTTAGCAGCCTGACCTTCGAAAGGTTTCCCATAGGTAAACACACCGACAACCGTCCATCTTGATTTTTGCAATATGTTTACAGAGAAAGGTGCAGTTCATCACATTAGTCTTTCAATTGTTTTTTCTGTACTAATCTGAAAGACATTTCAGAATGTCCCCTGATTATGGAGAGCTAATCACATCAAGACACTGTACTAGGACTAAATGCTGAGTTACACAGCAAATGTTTTACTGATCATATCTGCACTGGGTGAGTGCCTATGCCCTAAGAAACAGGACGCTAGAAGTCCAGTCACAGTTCAGTGAAGGCTCGGAGAAAAACCTGAAATAGATTCCCTAGAGCTGGCTTCTTTTGGTTATTCTGCAATTCTTGTACATTCATGAGTAGGTAGCTTGAAAACAGTCCATATGCTTCAACATCCAAGCTGATCTCCAGTACAGTCAGTAAGGGGTTTAGTGTTTAATGTTATGATTATGCGTAACCTAGTGTTATAAAATTCCTCTAGAGCATCCATCATCACTCAGACAAGATACTGAGCTCTATGGGCCATTACCAGTTCTAACAGAGAAAGTCTGTCCTCCTCTCCAAGAATGTATGTACCTCCAATATATATATACGCAGAGCTAGATAGATACAATGTGTATTTTTAAAATTTTAGTCAGATGAAGAAACATCTTTCCAGTTTTCTATCAAGGAAACTTTAAACACTTACCCAAGCGCAAACATACATATATGAAGAACATCTTCGCCAGTGAAGTCCAAGTAAAAAGTTGCCCCTTGAAAAGAAAATAATTTGTCACATCTTTCTTCCCAGTTTACATGAGCAATTAACACTGTATCTCCAGCACTAGTCCCTCCAGAAACCAAATCATGTAAGATTCCTGTGTTTATAGTCAGCACCTTTGGGGTTCTTTTTATGATCTTAAAATAGAAAAAGGTGGCCTAATTTCCACTTTAACACAATTTATTGACAAATCTTTTAGAATTTCACTACCAAAATAGTTATACTGGTCTAACTAATATAGATGCAAGTAAATCTGTACAGCAGCACAGCAACTAGGTACAAATCTTTCCATATTGGGGTAGAGGGTTGCAAAGAAAACATTGCTTGAACTATTGCAGATCACTGTGCCAAAGCCCGAGCCAAATTCTCACCACACAGCAGTGGTTACTGTATAAGTAAGAGAGGCCATATTTCTGAAGTCTAAATGACAAACCAAATCAGATCTAACTACAACGGGATACAAACTCTTGACTCCCAACAAGTACATACAGCTCAAACCTATAAGATGACAAGTGTCCTTGGTGTCCTGGATGTCAACAGGACACACATTCTGGCTCTTACTCTTTACATTTCTAATTGAAGTAAAGTAAACAACCTGATGAATCTGAGGGCAGCATATGGCTTGGAACATGATAGGAAATAAATATTAGCCAAAGAGTAGGCCATACTCTCTCATGACATTGAAGAGGAGCATTAAAAGGCAATGTGTAATTTACAGGGGAAGCTATTGCCCTTGTATACTTAGAAGAGCATTACTATTTACACAAACAGTATCCATCACTGTCAAGTAGATGCACTTTCTCCAGCATTGGGTTTTTGGGTTTTTTGTTTGGTTGGTTTTTTTCCCCCAGTTTTGCTCAGGTTTTTGTTGAGGAGAACAAAACCTTAAAAAGGCTGCTTGTCAGGTTTAGAAGCCTAAGGGGTTTAAAATCCTCATCTTTGTTCATGCAAACAAAGCTTTTCCTATGTGGGCAAGGGCTGAAATTGGAGTAAACTGTTCAGAAAGAGAAGTGCCGATAAAGCTGTGAGCAGCTGCATTCTAGATATGATGCAAACAAGACTGTCAGGAAGAGAACTGTAACGTGTTTGTACAGAGGAAGCAAATATGTTTATATACTGCGTCATACACGTTTTAACAAAATCCAGATAAAATTACACAAGGAGAAATTTTAGCTGTGCATTCAAGTTGCACATCTGTCCTGGTTTCAGCCAGGATAGAGCTGGTTTTCTTCACAGAAGCTAGCACAAGGATATGTTTTGGATTTGGGATGAGAAAATACTGATAAGGTGCTGATATTTTGAGTTGTTGCTAAGTAGTCAAGGATAGTCCAGCTTCTCGAGCTGGCCTGCTAGCAAGAAGGCTGAGGGTGCACGGGAAGCTGGGAGGGGACACAGCCGGGACAGCTGACCCAGGCTGGCCAAAGAGATATTCCCTGCCATATAACGTCATGCCCAGTACCTAAACTGGAGTTAGCTGGGGGGCGGGAATCGCTGCTCAGGGACGGGCTATCGATCACCGGATGGTGAGCAATTGCTCTATTAGGCATCACTTGTTCTTGTACATTCCTTTGTTGGTATTATTGTTGTTGTTATCTCTCTTGCTGTCCTATTAAGCTGTTTTTATCTCAACCCATGAGTTTTTTCCCCAATTCACTCCTCCATCCCACTAGGGGAGGGAGGAGTGAGCGAGCAGCTGCGTGATGCTTAGTTGCCGGCTGAGGCTAAGCCACGACAACATCTAAGAGCATACATCATCCTCCTCTTCTACACGCTAGCATGGTATGAGTAATACAGTCTCAAATCTAAATGACAGAACTTAACAGAAAATTTTAACACAGTCTGATGATAATTCACTTTTTTTGAAAGAAAAAAAGAAACAAAGCCAGCTGCAGAAGAGAGTTGACAAGAAAATACAAGTCATCATCTTCCCCATCTTTAAGTGAGGATTATTTTGCAAAATCTTTTGCCCTTCTTTTAGAAAGGACCAACACGCTGTTTTGTGCTGTTACCTGCTGTGATTGCTACTGTCGTGGACAGGATATAGCTGATGCTGGCAATCTGAGATGAGTCATAGAGCTGTGAGGCTTGGGCTAAAAATCTGCAATACAGTGACAGACAACAGAGGTTGATTTGGGAAGGATACTCAAATTGTATAGCAGTTATCATGGATTAGTACACGTCTCCTCCTTTTTGGAAACGTGTTTCAAGAGTGATGCATATATTTAAGAAACTTTATTCTCTTTCTCACTAAACCTGCAGCAGAATCCCTTGGAATGAATATAAATGATAGAGGAGTAAGCCTGGCTATACTGACTAAAAGCAGTGAAATTCTGGCCCTAAGGTCAGTGGCAGTAATGTCACTCACATTTTGAATAGCTTTTTAGCTCTGCTGCTACTGGCTTTTTATGTTATTACAAGTACAGAGGGGAAAAGAAGAATAGACACATCATCAACACCACTGATTCTGCACTTTGATTTTAGCCAGTGCACAGATACCGTATTCGATTTGCCATCATTTCATTCCTAGCATTGTTTTGCAAATACTTGAATGATGTATAAATCTGGGATTAAAACTACTTGGCAGTGTCACTACATGGAAAAGCAAAGATTTGCTTTTCTAATTTGCCACTGTTCCAGGCTCCTGTGACACGAATTTGAGGACAGGTCATAGAAAAGAATGGATAATTCTTCTCCTAAAACGTAATCAGCATTCTTGGAATGGATAACAAATAGCCCACTAATTACTGATCCACTGAAACCAGCACAATTATAGACAAAAAGAGAGTGAATGTCTTACGTTGCTTGAAAGATCGCTGTAGCAATCATGCACACCAACATGATATAAAATATAGGGTAGTCGAGTTGCAAGTTTCCTTGTATCGAGACAACAATCATGCCTGCCACAGCTTTCACAGTCACAACAGTCATGGAACCTGTGAATGTTCACCGAGACTCAGCTGAAGCACTGACACATGCTCAATATGACAGGAACACTGCACATTCGCTCTATACATGGCAGGCATCTGCAAACAAACGCAAGTCTACAAGTCCTAGAAGCCTCCTTTTGCCGGGGCAGACAAGGGATGTAAACTGCATATTTTATCCCCAACTCTGCCAGTTTTATTCCCAACGATTTCACCACAGTGACCTTCAATAAATCACTTAACCTTTCTGTATCACAGATCCCTTCTGGGAGCATTTACTGGTTTTTTTAAGTGTTTAAACAGCGTTGTGCAATCACATGATGGAAGGATACAATTTTTCATTTCTGATGCTGTATTGGCTTGGTTAATAAAGCTAAGGAAGTTTTCAAAACAAGAATCAGAAAGAGCTTAGTTCCTTTCCATTTCCTGAAGCACAAGTCAGGGCCATTCAGAATTAGGATATCTGCTTTGTCTATGATTCACACAGCCTCTGAGGCATCAGTTATTGAAATCCAATCGCAAACAGTTTAAAAAAAAAACAAAAAAAAAAGACACGGCAGTGACTGAAGTTGCATAAATAGCAAAACTTGAGGACCGTGACATAGATTCAACAGCACATCAGACTGCGTCACTGCCTTGCTATTATTCACCCTTTTTAAAGTTTAATTGATCACAGTTTCTTAAAAAAGCAGGTTAATGTGAAGAAAGGTACAAGTGAAATCCTGGCCTTTCCGAAGTCACTGTAAGATCTCGCTGTAGGCTATGAGGATATTAAAAGCATCATTTGACCCTATGGCCAGAGGCTGTCCCAGTTTAGATAGAGACATATTGGCATGGCAGAATATTTATCATTTCTTTAGCCACACAGCAAACCTTCCCAGAGCCAAGAACATTCTTGTAGGTCAAATCCTCTCTTTCATCCACTGAGTCAGCCTTCCTTATCCATTGAATAGATAAGATATTGTACCATGCTTTGCATGCACAGATTAAAATTAAGAACACTAATAAATAACTTGCACTTTGTATTTGGCAGATTATTTGTCCTTACGGGAAATAAGTCTTAATTTTTCAAAAGTCATTTGCAAAGATCCTAAACATCACTGCAAGATATTAGCTTTATCTAATTTGTAGTAACATTTCTGGAGCAGACTGGTGCATTTTATGACATTAATTAGGTCAAGATAATTCCCTCTAAGTCACAGATGCCTCAGTTTACTATAGTTTACTGTTACAAGCCAGAGTTAGAAGATCTTGTAAGTCCGTAACAACTTACCCAGCAAAGCTACCAGCAGAAGAATAACCACAATGTAGTTTGCATTTTTCTCCTTGTAAAAATATAGTAGCAGGCAGAATATGATGATCTCCACAAGCTACAAAAGATAGAAATGAGAATATTAAAAGATGCGGGGTATATGGGGTTGGCAGTAAATGGGATTCTGAGGCAGTCAAATATTAGAATTACACAAAAGGGCAAATAAGGATCTCACACAATTACGGATCAAATTTAGCATAATCTTAGATTCTGATTAGGTGAGATATTCAATAGCTTCTTGCAGAACAGGAAACATAGGACACTTTTCACCTTATATTCATGGTAAAGGAGCAGATCAAATAATCCTGACAATATTCACATCAGAGATCTCAGCCTAATGAGGTTCTTTAAGTGATCCCTGCAGCACACATCTTATTTAATGGTGAAACTTATCTCCATTAAAACACAATAGATTTCACAAGATTTTCAATGAGAGATTTATGGCCCCAGAGAAAGTCAGTCTAGAAAAAGCCCAGATGCAAGCACAGTATTTGGACACCTCTGGAGCAGTTGCTCTCAGCTGCCATCTGCCAGTACTACTGCCACAGGCTGAAGCTGGCTTATCAAGGAGAGAGCAAGCTATTTTAAAACTTTTCAGTTAAAGATATTTAAGTCCTAACAGAATAATTCAGAGAAAGAATGGGAGAGTTCCAAATTGTGCATGCATGAGCTACATGCAATGTGGAACTGACACCAGGAAAAGATGGCATAGGTTCATTAGCAAGTACAAAGAATATTGGTAAGTAACCAATAACCAAGGAAAAAATAATGCTTGAAATGAGACTCCCAATCAGGCATAGAGCAGAAAACTGTCCCACATTTTATGGGCCATCTTACCATATACAACAGAAATGGCCAGCTCACTAAATGCCTAGTGATATTTTCTCCTGTCATCTTCTCATGACTATTAGGTCCAAATGTTATCAGCAGATAAGTTCCAACAATTGCCAAACCACAGCCTACAAAGGACAAAACATAGCGCCCTTCGGCAACCAAAGGACAAAAAAAAAAAAAAAAAAAGAAAAAAAGAAAAAAGAGAGAGGACAAAGTTAGTGAGTTAGTGTGGATGCATGGAATTAATATCGCACATGCATGGTGACCATTAATAACATCATGCACATTCCTCTGGATGACTCATTCCTCTGCCCTTCATGCCCCACTTTGGAAATATTAGAACCAAAAAAGCCCTAGGCAATGTTTGTGCTGTGAGTTGAGAAAAAAAAGCGCACACCAGGTAGCATCTGCTCAACAAATAGGAGCTACAAGATCTATATCTGGGGCTTATCCTGCCTGGCACTGCCCACAGCCCACCTTCTGGGAAATGGAAGAACGAACGTCCCAGTTCTGCAAACACTTGCACACGTATGAAATTCAGCTGATTCAGTTGTGCCTATGCTATTGCAGAGTCCAGGCCCTAGGCTGCAGCTTCAGCCCAGACAACCATGATTTTCAAATCCTGCAAACACACACCATTTCCATGTATTTCTAAAATCTGTGAGATTCAGATGATTTGGCACAGTCAGAAAAAAAACAACAAAATCAATTTTTAACAAACAGTGGATGAGATGACACATTTCTTCAATGAGGTACTACAGCTAGTGGAGATCTTGCCATCCCTCTAGTTATGATTCTTGAGAGGCCATGCTATGTGTTGAATGTCTTGTAAACAGAGAGGAAAAATTAAAAGGAAATGTGGAACTTACTCAAAAAATCCTTGGGCTTCCATTTTTCTTTAATAAATATAATTCCTATGATTGCACTGGCTTTTAAAAAAAAGGAGAGAGAAACAGTGAGTTAGCTATCAGTCCAATGATCAGCAATCTCACACTGGAATGTGCTCAGATTTGTATCTCTTTCCCCCTTACCTATAACAGACACTGCACTGAGTGGCACAATCAGTGAGAGAGGAGCAAAGGCGTAGGAGGAAAACACTCCCAGCTCGCCCAGCACCAGCAGAAACAGTCCACACCACCATGTCTTGGTTTTGAAGTAGGCTCGGGGGTCTTTGGAACCTGCCAGTCGGATGTGGCTGTATTTCTAGGAAAGAAAATCAAGGCAAAGAAGCTTTGGCATGCTTGATGCTTTTAATGCAGGATGCTTGAGGTAGGATGAGTATTTGCTTCATGATACTTACCTGGAGGTTGAGTGCAATACTGATAACAAGATGTCCAAAAATAGCTAATAATGCACCAATCAAGTTCTCCTGTAAAAACCAAGTAAACACACAGGTATTAAATTTAGCCACCGGACCCTGAAGGAAGTTGGAGCTTTTTGCACAACCTGGAAGAGAGCAGGCTTTTAAAACAGTTCCTAGATCACCTGTCAATAAAATCTGTTTATCTTCCTCCCTTTCTATGTGATCTAGGGCAATTCAGGTAAGTTCCCTGTGGCTATGTTCTAAATCTGTGAAAGATAACCCTTCCTTAGCAGACACTTTCTACAACAGACTTAAATTAGTGCACATATATTTGCATTCTTTGCAGTTTCTCAGAGGGGAAGAAGATAAATCTAAACACAATGACCTATTCAATCATTCTTCCCTTTGAAAAAACTCTTTTCATGAGGTTTGTTGCCCTGGAATTCAGCAGAGTATGGATCAGGAACCTCTGCATGGAGCAGGTCACATCTTAAGAACTATTCTGCTCTTCTCCACTGCTGGTTCAGTAGGTAATTTAGCCCAATTATCACCGATTTTATGCTGCTTTTTACACAGACCAGTTATTCCAAAGTAATAGGCAACTGGTAGCAGCTCCTAGCAAGCTCCCAGCTCCTTCTACATTAGCATTCCAAGCTCAGCAGTAATTCTCACGGTCTAAAGACAGAATTTGAAATGAAAAAGGATGTAAATCAGGCTGAGTCACAAAGGAAATGTACATTAGGAGCAAACAGAAGAGCCTGAGGCTAAGCCAGGCCATTTAGTATTTGTATTCTTCCAACAACTGTCTAAATCTCATTAGACGTCATTAGCACTCTTCATTTCAGGGCTGGTCTCCAAGATACAGTCTAGTACTTACTTTCATTTGGGATAACCAAGCTCACATTCATATTCCTCCCTTAACAGTAAATATACTATTCTTGATTTTCTCATACACAATAAGACAAGGACTTTAAGATTTCAAGCTCGTATCAGTGGAACAAGAAGCTCTTTATCAGGATGTACGAAAAGAAGATTCACCCAGGCAGCTTCATTCAAAAACACCCAAGAGATCTTCCCACAACAGACAGTAAAGTTGTCAGAAAAATGTCACTGTGTGATCACAGATGTAGCCAGAGAAGCTCAGCAGGCTACTGGTTCAGCAACTAAACTGGATTTCAGTTTAGAAGACGTGGAGGAGACGGTGCCTCAGCTGAAAAGCCCCTAGGTAAAGCACAGGTTTGGGACAGGCTTCTGGACTCCAAGAGCTTGAAAGCCAATGTCAGTCTGGTCAACTTTTACAATGCAGCTAGGACTGTGTTCTCAGCAAAGTACTTTTTCCAGTGAGGAAAAGCCCTTCTTGCTGGGATTTTCTGAGCACCTTCAGAATCAGGGATTCAGAGGAAATTGATCTGAGAACAGCTCCATATCCAGCTGGAGAATAAGGAGGAACCACAGCAACATGTCCTACCTCAGCTGCAGGCTCTCTGCATGACCGTGGGCTTACACACTTGAAATTCAAGCACTTGAATACAGAGCAGACCAGAACATCTCATCATCTCAGTTACTGATGTATGGGTTAGTCTGAAAAGGCACCTTAGCAGAATTTATTGCACCTAAACACCTTTAGACAGCCACATATTTCAACTGCCAGTCCTTTCTTCACTTCAGCTAGCTCTTTAAGACACAGAATTTCTCCTTCTTTCTCCCACTGCTTATATACACAGCATATAATACAGTGGGGCCTCTAGGCATGGCTAAATACAAATACAGTGCACTTTCTGCAAAAAAATAACCAAAATACAGTGGCATTATTAGTTTACTCGAATAGTTAGGGCTTTCTAGGGATAGACTGGGGTAGAAATCTGACCTTGTAAGAAAAGGAGTCAGTGTGTGGCTGCACAGAAACTGCTGCTGTGGACAATGGGAGTTGCTGAAATTGCAGATTTGGACTGTTGCCTCCTTCCATTTTGGTTGATTGGAACATATGCTTTTCAGCCTCTTTGATGCTGGAACTTCTCTTTAGAGAAGAGACTTGGACCCTGCTGGAACCACCTTATCTCTAACTTGGTACCACTTCTTCCCATCCATCCTGTTTTGCTTGGACAAGCAACAATTAGTTCAATGAAGCACAAAAAAATTCTCTGTAGTCTGTCTGCTTTTCTTTCCCCACCAGGCTACACGGAGAGATAGTGGAGGGACCATAGGCAGAAGTGCAGATGAGCCAATATTTGCAGCCAGTCAGTGGAGCAGGAAAGTTATATTCCTCCCAGGTGACACTAAGGAAAAAAAAAAAAAAAAAAAAAATTAGGTCAAATTAATTCAATTTTTACACTATAGGCCACAGAAAACTCCCTGGAATCAAACTAACTGCGCACATGTCAGCAGAGAAAGTAGATTTTAAATGCCTTCTTACAAAGTCTCAAACACAAACTTACACAGACCTTGCTTTACAAGAGCTCGCAAACTGGCGTGGTCCCAGAAGTGATATATTCATCTGACATTTAACATCAGGACTTGCCATTTGGAAAGCTCTTATCAAAAAGTCTCCGAAGTCCTCCAAGTCCTGCTTTTAATTTCTCTGCTGCCTGTGTACCTCTGTCGTTTGTTCAAGATGCAGCATTACATTAGTCACGCCGTCCCCACGCGCTCTAGGGATGACAGTGCTGCTCTTCATGCAAACAGAGGTCATTTCAGTGTAAATGCTGTGAGCAGAGTTTGGAGGCTAAATTCCTTAGAGCCAGACTCATTACAGGTGTCTGGAAAGCACCACACACAGCAAACTGGTCTGAAGTGCCTGCATGCCACGATGGCTCCTTTCACCTCAAGGAGCATCAGCAACCCTGAGCAATAGATGCTAATGGGAAGACCCCTCTGTTTAGAGGTGGATGCTGGTGTACAGACATTGCAGAGGGGTGATCCTCACAAGTGATGTGTCTTTCTTGGTCCACTCAAAGATGACCCAAAACGGTGCAGGCTGAGCACCCCTTAGACTCAGACCCTGGGCTATCGGCCTGTGGTCACATCCTGAGGTAGCAGGACCCATCCCATGCCCAGGCCGTGAGCTGCAAGCTCTCTCAGCTAACCTTGCGCTGTGAGTGGTTACTTCAACTCCTGGGTTGTCCCAGTGCCTCCAGCGTGAGGGGGGACGGGACAGGGGTAGCATCACAGCCTAGCCACGGAAGGTTGAGGGGGGGGGGGAGGGGAGCGCCCCCCCCCCCCCCCATAGTAAGGAAACCCTGCCCGGGCAGACCAGAGCCTGGCTGAGGGCAGGGGTTGCTCCCAGGACACCATCCCCTGGCCAGGCCTCCCTGCCCAGCCCAGCCCCGCACCCGGACCCCAGTGGCGGTTTGTTCCCGACAAAAACCCTCCGGCAAACCCAGCAAGGCCGAGGGGGGAGAGGCGGCCTCCCCTGGCGGCCCCGCTCACTCACCTGCTCCCTCA
>NW_010549274.1:39312-48340 GCF_000687285.1 Phaethon lepturus | reverse complement strand
TGAGGCACGGAGCGGGACTGTAGAGGGCCGGGGCGCTCGGGGCTCCGTGACGCGCAGCGGGACCCACTCCCTTGTCCCACCCGAGTGGGTTTCGGGCAAGCGGCGGCCCCCGGCGCTTCCTTATTCCCCGCTTGGCCGGTGGGCCGAGCATCTGAGGAGAGCGCCCGGGTTTCGGAGAGGGCCAGCGGGAGGAGCCGCTCTCGGCGAGCCCCAGACCTGCTGGGGAGAAACTTGGGGTTAGAGCCTGCACCGCGCTCTTCTGAAACGATGCAGACCTGCCTCCGTGACCAGAGCACGTACTTGTCAAGTTATTCTCAGATAAAAAGGTTTTCAGTTCGAGCTGCATATAAGCAAAATATCGTTGTTTCTTGGATTTTTTTTTTTAGGTACTGTTGCATTGTACTCTACTTTGTTCTGTGTCTTACTGTGCTCTTTTTTGACTGTTAATACACTCGACAATTTTAGTACAGGTTTAAGATTTCTGATTTGTTGCTAAAAAAAAAAATCCAAGTGATAACTTAGTTCTATATATATCAACAAACCCAAAAGACAATGTAAACTAGCCTATAATCATAGTCAAAGAAAAAATTGTAGCCTGTTTTGATGACTGCATAGGTCTTCCGGTGGCTTACTGTAAAGGCACACAGAGAATTTTTTGTTTTGTCAGTTAGATTTTTATGGGGTTTTTTTATTACTTCAGTGAACTGCTTGAAAGGATTTTGCTCCAAAAAATGAGCATATGCTTTATGAAGTTACAAACTAAGAATAGAGGATGATGATCAAAGACTATGTTTTGATTTAATACAAGTGTTTTGCATTTTTCAGTTTGGCAAGTTTGCCTGAATCTGAAGTGATTCACATGAGATCTCTTACAGTTATTACACTGATTTTGATATGTGAAGGCATGTCATGACTCTTACAATATTTGGTATTGCCAAAGATCTGACTGCTGGTTTTACGTGAATATCAATGCATGGCTCTCCCTGAAGAACAAAAGATTTTCCTCCACGTTTCCTATTTGAATCCTGAGGCTCTAAAAACGAATGAGTACTCTTAAGCTCATTTTCAAGGGAAATACCCCTTTTTTTCTTTTTTTTTCTTTGTAATACAAGCATTTTCTTTGCTGCTGTCCGTGTTGTTTGTTTCCACGTCACCATGGGAAACTTGTTAAAAGTGGCCTTATCAAAACCATGTTACAGACATGACTATTTATTCTGGCATTTAAAAAAAACCCAAAAAACAAAACAAAACAAAAAAACCCAACAAACCACCTTTAAAAAGGTATGCAGGAAAGAAATCAGCCTTACCACATGCTTTAAAGTTTGTCAAGAGGTCTCTGATTCACCATCAATGTCTGCCAGAAGAGACTGCTCACTCTGGCTGAAGTCAGTAGAAATCCACAGGCTACAGTTTTTCTGCTAATGAATCTATGTGCTGTTGAAAAACTTGGCATTGTCTTAACGTGTGTAAATAAAAGTTTCCATGCATGATTTCTTAAGGACATCTAGAACAGAATGGGACAAAGCAGACTGCAAATAGTGAATGCAGGAATCAGTAAGAATAATAATTTTATTTCTGTCTACAGTTCACATAATTTGAACACCACAGGACGCTGTTACAGTTGATAAAGGCAGTCCTCCAGGTGATTTTTGACATGACTGTAGGAAAAGCGTGGGTATGCTCAGTTCCGGTGAGCAGTTCAGTGGCAGGTGTGTATGCTGAACTTCAGCGAAAGCCAAGTTCTACATTTCTCGCGGTTCCAGCTGGGTAGTCTTAAGGTTTTGAGAGGAGGAATGGAAATACAGCACAAGTCAATTGCATCACTTAAAAATGCTGACCAACCTAGCCTGTTCCAGCCAAACAGCTGTCTGTTTGTAAAACATGTATAGCAGTGAACATCTAGTGAGAATAGTTGCTGTGTGGATTAGACCCTTGAGATGACCAGTACCAGCACAGGTTAGATACAGGCATACACTGGAATGAAACGGCGCAGAAGATTACACGGCAGTAATCGTACATGTGGTGACTCAGGTAATGAAGGTGTGGTAGGATATAAACAGATCTTTGAATGTCTCTGATTTAGGTCTGTGGGGACAGGAGCAAACCTGTTGGGGGGTTGTTTGTGCATAAAGATGGCCTAGAACTTTTGCTTTCGAGACTGCTGATAGAAAGTCCAGCTCAGGGTGACAAGGCAGTGATACCGTTCACAGAACACGTAAGACTGACTGAAATTACTGCTTTTTCAACTCTGTCAGTGAGCCAGTAGGACAGTTTCTGTTCTCACAGCTGATACTTTCCATCTGTGTAAAATGCCTTGCCTCTAACAAGTGCTAAACCAACTGCTTTGGTGGTCGTTGTCAACAGAAAAGGGTAAAATTACTTCCAAAAGGTTTTGTGGAAACTCACTTTAAAATTTGTGCATGCTATGCTTTTTTATCAGTAGGTGTTGTGTCAGCCCGTCACTGCGGTGATAGCTGGCCTCAGCTGAAGAGGCGCCTGTGCTGGTCCGAGCAGGGTTTGCCAGCCGGTGGCAGTGGGCAGAAGGTGCACAGAGCCCTGTGGATCTCCGTCGTTCAGCGAAAGCGCTGCCATTTTGCACTGGCTTCTGGCTGCCTCTGGCTAGGCATGGCCGGCTTCTCTGAGTTTGGCTTCCAGCAGACTTTGGAGACAGTAGTCCCTCCTCATACTTGGGAGTTTTTACCTTGGGCTCCTTTTCGGTGATGAATAGTGGTGGGTGCTTCTGAGATTTAGGAAATTTCTGTTGTGTATTGCATAGTTACCATATCTTTTCTCACTTTTTTGAGCTCTTCCTGATTGAGGAATAATACAGTGGATAGATGCCTGTTTGTGTATTTTATAGGCAAGTCCTACCGTGTTGCTGTATTTTGGGCAAACCTACAAAACTCCCTCTTTGGGAGGAATAAAAACTTTCATCAAATGGGATGTGCATTGTTCAGGTTTGTTTGATAATCTGAGAAGTCAGTTATTATTTGTTCTACTGCAACATGAAAGCAATATATGAGAACTTCTTAAGTATCTTGTTTTCCGAAAGTGAAGTTGCAAAATACTTATGCTAAAAATGGCTTTAGATAAGTGCAGTTGTTGGTGAAAAATGTGAGCCCTGAGGATTCCTAATCTCTTTGAAACTTTCCCATGACTGGGCACTCACTGTTGAAGGTGTAACTAATTTTTTTCGAGTTACACTCAGTCAAGCTAAGACGCTCGGGAAGGGAAGTGAAACAAACTTAGTGGTATTTTAAGCAAGTGCACTGTAAAGAGTTCTACTAGGTTAACCTACCTTATCTTGTACTGATTATATTTTTTTATTTCATTTACTTTTTCCCCTGATACTTTGAATTGTGACTTTCCCATGGACAACATGAAAATATTTGCTCAAACAGCGTCCATGTGTAGAGTCTCAGTGTCTGTAAACAGTCCTGTTTTCCTGCTCGGTCAGAAGATCCCACAGCTGTGGGAATGCTGGCTACCCAGTTTTAGAGAACAAACTCTTTTTCTCTCATTAGGAAATTCAGCTGCAGTTTTGAAGATATCGTTGATTTCAAGGTTTTTTCCCCAGCTGCTATAAAGTATCCATTTCCTATAAACCTTGAAATAATTAAATTGTTTCTTTATCTGTTGGTTGAGTTCCAATGTCATATCAGTGCAGTATCTGTTATGGGTCATATTTGGAAGCCAAATCCTACAGCTTGGAGGAGGCTAATACTGTAATTTAATAGAGTAATCTCTGTTGTAGTGAGAAGAATTTACTCTGAAATACTTTTCTGCAAGATCAACACATGTCACTGAAAATCAGATTCACTTGTGGTTTTAGGTAGTGTTCTTCTGCTGAGGAAAGATGGGTATGACGCTCTTGAGCCTGTGTTGATATTTTGGTGACAATGGGGTATTCTTTGCATTAGAGCTTGGGAGTGACTTTTACAAAGTAATCCTTCTTTAGGTTTAAATGTTGAGATTCCTATACGTTCAGGATTCATCCTTTTGTTCTATTATTTCAGTAGCTCCAGGGGCTGTCCTTTCTTAACGCAGCCCTGATGCAGCTTCACTGGGTAGCAACTGGGAAATGAACAAACTGATGCAGACTTTTGGAAAATCTGGGTGTGTTAACTGTGATGACAGTCAAAGACTCGGAAGGAAGAAGCTCTCGATGATGTAAGCTCTGTGGGAGGAGAACAACCTCTTGTGTTTTAAGACTGAGTGTAGCAGTTCAGTGAAGCAATAATCCTTGCTTCTGCAGCCTATGTAGGAAGGTAGTGAAGCAGGTGTACATGTTATCGCAAGTATGAAGCATAGGCTAGCATCGAGGACTTTTTTACACAGGTGAGCTCCAGAAAGTAATTACTTAAAAAAAAAAAAAAATCAAAACCATTTTCTTTTACTGGTAACTCCTAAATCCAGTGTAAGTAGCGTGGTTTGAGGTTCATTAATCCACACTTCTGTCACGTAACAAAATGAAGCACACTGATGACCCACCCTCTTCAATTAGTGCCTGTGGAAGCGAGTGCATTGACAGCTTTAGGAATGGTCACAGCTGGGGACTGGCTGCTCTGAAGAGTAATACACCATGGGCAGACTTTGACCTGGAGGGCTGTGTGTGGAGGAGATAAGAGGGACAGACACTGCTGTGCAGCTTTTGAGATCTGTTACTACTGTGTCTGGATCTCATTAATACAACTTTGATGGGATAGTTGTACCAAGGTATCAGCAAAGAACTGCTTCTCAACACTAGCAAAACTGCATTTTTGCTGAAATAAGCTGTCCTGGTAAGGGCATTCTTTGTGTATGAGTGAGGACTTTTGCTGGCTATGTTGGTAAGTATTGCATCTTACTGTAGACCCAGATAGATGTGACTGTGATGAGAAGCCTGTAGTGTTGTCATGGCTTAGTGCTCTAGCCTTGTGACAGAGAGTTCTTCCTAATAGGAACAGGGCTGAGTCTCATAAACAGTCTTTGTTAAATCACTCAGCAGTCTGTAGATCATCAGCTTTTGAATTATGTTTATAGATGGAATTAGAATGGGTGAATATGAGCAGCCTAATGTAGTACATTGTAATTGGCCAGATACATGCTTGCAACATCCCAGAGAATAAATAAACCTTGGTGTCCCAGTGAAATGCTACACAAAAAAGTTTGGTTTATATCCCAACTTTTTAAAGTGTGGAAGCTCATTTAAGAAAAAGGCTGAAAATTGCCAGTGGAATAGAAAAAGGCCTGTTCTTATTTCAAAGAGATGGGATAGAGTAATGCTTGCTAGGGCAGAAACCTTTTGCTTAGGCTGTTGTACACAATTTCAGTGCTTCTCGAACTGAAATGTTTGGCTGTATGAGCAGCTTTCTAGTCTTCTGTATGCAGCCTCACCTGATGATGTGGCTCAATTTTAGAGAAGTCTTTAAGGAAGACTGGCAACAGAACAGAACTTCTGTATTGTTGTCCACAGCGATGTGCCTTTAAAATGCTGCCAGAGGAATGAACTGGATGACCAAATCGTGTAACCGCAGGTCACAGTAGTAGGAGAGAGGGTTTTTTTTTTTTTCCTCACTGATGCAACAGTTGAGGTATAAGTTCTCAGTCTGTACTTGGTGAGTTGTATGACTAGAAGATGGTTATACAGGTGCACAGTTTAAAGGCAGTCTCCTGAAGGTAAATGTCTGTTGCTGATTAGAAAACAAGGGTTTGTAGAGGCTCTAGATCTAATGGTATTGGCTGGATGAGGATTAGTTGTTCTGGTGGTGGCAGTGAGGCTTTTATTCCCTCTTATACCATGGAATACTTGCTCCTGAGAGGAGCTGTACTGTCTAGTGAAATGAGTAGTCTGCCTTGGTATTTGACATTGTAAGTAAGGCTAAAGAACCTGCACTTGGGGAAAAAATGTTTTTTAAACGAATTATCATCCTCTCTCTTCCCTCTCAAGAGAGAAATGAAAAGTGTTAAAATTATTTTACCATATCAGATTAGCATCCTCCAGCAGGACCCAAAACTTAAAAAGTTTCCGCTCTTAGTCAGACTTATAAGCAGGAAAACATAAAGCATAATTATTCAAATACCATGTGACATTAGCACAATTCTTCTTAACAAAGCATAGAATGCTGTATAATTTTTTTAGAGTTTTGCTTTCTAAGTTGATTTTTTTCTTTTTTTCTTTTTATAGTTCTGATGTGGCCACCCCAAAGTTTGGGTCTTGACATGATATACTTTAAGAAATCCCTTATTTAACATTATGGTGCTTGGTTCTACTAAACTAAATTGATGGTCTTGCATTTACCCAAATATTCTGAAAGTAAGTGGTTTAATTACTACTAAATGGCAACAATAAAAAACAGGGAAGTTGAGAGCAATTCTATAATTTCTTAAACTGTTTCTGCTTTGACTGTCCATCCAGCAATGGGTATGCCAGGGTGAGTGAAGTGCTGTTGCAGCTTGTCAAGATACGTTTTTTTTTTTCTTTTTTAAGTACTCAGAAGAAAAAAAAAAAATTGAACCTGGTTTTAGTAACAAATAAAAGCAGCCTAGGGTGCAGTTTCTTACTAGTGTGAGAAATCTGTTGTTTGCTCTTCAGTTTGGCAGATGTAAAGTAACAATTAATTTGTAAATAGTACAAACAGTCCCACTTCCTCTTCCTAGAATGGGTGGTGGTTTTGTGTTTTTGACCTTGACACGCAATCCTGCTTGGTCCTTGTGCTGTCCCTCAGATACACTGTCCCCTCGACAGTAACGTCTTCGTGTTGGTTTTGTGGCTGATGTGCAGAGAGCTGCTGGAGGGAAGAGATGGTTTTACAGCCACAAGATTTAAAAGTTACTGCAGTTTGTGAATTTTGCTGCATGGCATTGTGCTATTAAGTTGTTTCCTTCAGCCACTTAATTACAGTGACAAATGTGCCCCTGGTTGATTGCACAGGGCAGTACAGATGGATTCAAACATCGATACAACCTCAGTATGAAGTCCATAAAACATAGAGCAAAATTCTGGTCAAGTTCTTGTTACTCTTATAACTTCAGTTTCTTTTTGCAGTCTCAGGGGAGGGAAGTGTTCTTAGTGTTTTGAAAACTATTAGATAAGGTATTTGCATGTGTTGCATTAGGAGGGTGAGAATTTAATGTGGGCCGGGTTATATGTAGATTCTTATTATGAGAAGTATCTGTGGGATGTGTTAATGTTATTTCAAAGCCTGACCAAAAGGGCACAGTAACCCTACTTTATGCCTACACAGAGACAGAATAAATAATACAAAACTATGTTTACTTTGGAAGGGCTAAATTGACCTTGCTTGGAAGCAAACTTGTATTTCTTACCTGAGGTTTAGGTCACTGTATATTTCTTCTTGTTGAACATTGAGATTATTTAGGTGAATGCAAAAGCCTTCTCTGAGCCAGTAGTTGAGTTTCAGAAATCTAACTTTGATTTAGTCTGATTTTGGTGTTTTATTACTCAATGGAAAATTGAAAATGTGTATGGCAGCTTTCTCGGCTGTAATCTAATTCTATGAATAACCTCAGGTTTTGGAGATCTTTTGATGCTGAGGCTGGTTTTCTTTCCCTTGAAACCATGTAGTGTTTAAGCCCTAAGTGTTCAATATTAGATAAGGCATGGGGGCAGGGAGTGAGGAGAATAACCCTTCTCGCTTAGCTGCTGAGAGCCCACAGGTGCAAACTCTGCTTTTCTGGTGAGGGAGGATGTTGGGAAACCTCATCTGAAGCTGTTACACCTGAACTGGTTTTCCCAGCAGCTGAGGTGGAATGACCTATTCGCTTTAATTGTGCCATTGTTCAGAAAAGCCCATGGCTTAGGTCTCCTGCTGGCCTAAGGGCTGCTCATGGGTCTCTTGCATTTTGGCAAGGAGGCAGGGAGGAAGAGGAGAGGTTTCTCTCTTATTTGAGTGGTCCTTCTGTGGTTTTTCTGGCTTGTGCAGTTTGCAGTGACTGTGGTGTCAAGGGAACTTGATATGTCCTGTATGCTTGAGATCTACTGCTTTGTGTTAGAATAATGCTTCCTAGCACCAAACTAGGCGGGCTATAGAGAGTGATTGGAATTTTAGCACCATTATTCTGACTTTGTAACACTTGGGCTCATAGTTTTTAAGCACTTACAGGTGCTTATAACATTTCTTTAAACATCTTGGAAAAGACAACAGTGGTCATGTAAAAAAGCTGTTCTACAGAAATTTGTGTGTGTAAATAGCCCCTTGTAAAGATTCAGTAATACCAGTCCTCCCTAAATCAATGAGAGGTTGGCTACTGAATAGAGTGTGGGAAATTGGTCTTTAAATTGTTGAGGGAAAAAAGAGATCTAATTTGCTTAATTATTGTCTTTTGATTTATGCTGACTTCTTATTTCCCTTCCCCTGCCTTTAGGCCCTATGAGAAAAAGGGAAAGCTAAGGATGCTGGAGCAGAACAATGGATTTCTCTTTCTCTTTCATGCAAGGGATCATGGGAAACACAATTCAGCAACCACCTCAACTCATTGACTC
Organism: Phaethon lepturus; assembly: GCF_000687285.1. Lineage (NCBI taxonomy): Eukaryota > Metazoa > Chordata > Aves > Phaethontiformes > Phaethontidae > Phaethon > Phaethon lepturus. The sequence continues at coordinate 39,855 of NW_010549274.1, read as the reverse complement.
AGCCAACATCCGCCAAGAGGATGCCTTTGATGCCAGCAGCGACATTGCTGAAGATGGTGGACAAACGCCATATGAGACCGCTCTGCAGCAAGGCTTTCAGTACCCTACACCCACGACAGAGGACCTTCCAGCCATCACTAATGGCTACCCACCAACAATCAATATGTACGAACCTCAAGCCAAATACCAGACATACAGTCAATATCCCAATGGTTCAGCCAATGGTTTTGGTACAGTCAGAAACTTTAGTCCCCCAGAGTATTACCAAATGGAAAACTCTAATGCAAGGCCGCACGAAGTTCTGGAAAAACCATCCCCTCCACAGCCGCCGCCTCTGCCACCACCTTCAGTTTCACAAACGGTGATTCCAAAGAAGACTGGCTCACCAGAGATCAAATTAAAAATAACCAAAACTATCCAGAACGGCAGGGAATTGTTTGAGTCCTCTCTGTGTGGGGACCTTTTAAATGAAGTACAAGCGAGTGAGTATGCTAAGGCGAAACATGAAGGGAGAAAAGAGAAAAGGAAAAAAAGTAGCAAGCA
>NW_010549274.1:0-39281 GCF_000687285.1 Phaethon lepturus | reverse complement strand
AGAGCGCAAGTCGCACAAAATTCCCAAATTAGAACCAGAGGAGCAAAATGTAAGTGGAATAATAGTTTCAGCCATCTGTATATCTGATATTGTTGATGGAGTATGCATCTTTGGCAGTGTTTTTCCTTACTTAGTTATATATATACACTTAAAGTCATGAGGCTTTATTACTTGTCAGATACTCAATATTAGGTTGCTAGGAACTGTATTTCTAGGACTACACAGTTTGAGTTAAAAGACCGAATATGAAAAATAAATGTTAGAAAAGGTTATATAGCATTTTTTAATATTACTTAGTGTTTTGGCATGTTCAGACTTTGCTATGCTTTGGACAGTGTTGAAGTTTTTGGCCAAAAGCATACAAGCATATGCGTACCTAAAATTGCCTCTCAGAATAATGCTGGCTTATTCAGTGGAAACTCGGGTTACTTGTAGTATTCAGCACTGCAGCTTTTAATCAGTTTTGAAAGATGTTCTAAATATTGTGATGGTGTACAAAACCCAAGAACTGTGTTGCATATGTAGAAAAACAGCAGGCAAATTAGAAGTACCAGTTGACTCAGCAAACTTTGGAAAAATTCAACATTGATGTCTGTTACCGTTTCTGTCCAGTTTTGTAATATGGTTGTACATATTATATACACAGTGTGTATGTGTGTGGTCTTTTAATTTAGATGCCAGGAAGTAGAGACACCAAATTACAGGTCTTTGGTACTCTCAGCCATTCTTTTTTCTCAGTTTTATAAGCCACTTCATTCCTTCTGTTTCCTTTTCTTTTGCTTATTCCTGACAACTCTCTGATACTGGTTTCTGCATTTTCCACTTTGAGGGGAATGGGTAGCAGAGACGGGTGGCAAGTTCAGGAATGGGGAAGTTGCTCTATCAGGCCAGGACAGAAATTGCTCAGGCTGGGCTGTTACAGTATATATCTGAGTTTCTTGCAAATTCCCCTTGAGACTTTGGTAGGTTTGGGAGAAGATCCTGTCCTGTAGGGATCAGGACTCTCATCTAGTATAGCAGGTTCATATGCTTGATGTAGTGGTGGTGTTATTTTTAATGAAAGACCTGCTGATTTCACATACACACCCCTTAGCAGGAATATTTACAATTTTTGTAACTGTTACATCTCCCTTCTGGTAAGTGGACCTCTTCCAGAGGTCAGGTTGGTGATGTATCAAGGTCGTGAGCTTCTACTATGTTTGATTACCATAGTTGACTCTAATGAAGTTCAGAGTAAACATTGTAATCCAAACTTAAAATGGACTATCCAATTAAAATACAAGCCATCCGTGACTGCGTTTTTATGTAATTTTCTTGATCTCAGAAATGCTGGGTGAAGCCACTTTCAAGTGGCTGTAGCAACTGACGTGTCCAGCTGGCAACCTGCTACTGGGAGGCAGTTATAATGGGCAGGCACTGCCCCGAACGGCATGTCCCTGCTGAGAGGGAGGACGAGGGGTCTGTTCTCATGGTCAGCGCTCTGCTGAACGCCTCTGCTGCTTAGATGGTGTTTGTTCACCTGTCCTTTGTTTGCTGCTTTAATCATACATTTACCTCCCAAGCTTCACTTAAATCAAATCTCAGTGAGTTTGGTACTTTCAGAGTTCAGCTAAAGACATGGTCTTTTATTCAGGCTTTCTGGCCTCTTCTCCAGACTTCTGTCACCCCCACATCAGGCTGTCAGTTTTGCCTTATCATTTTGTCCTCCCTCTTACCAGGGACTCTGATTCTACTCTTGAAGCTTCAGCTGTGCCTGTCCCTCTCTTTGGCTGGTGTTACTCAGTTATCATGAGAACATGATCTTCTGTCTTTCCCAGTGTGCTGTCTTTCCCAGATGGAACTAAAACCTTGCCTCTCGGATTCCAAGTTCCGAGTCATATGTGTGATCCAGAATTCACCACAAGTCTTGGTCTTCCTTTTGTCCCCCTTGTAGTTTCCATTTCCCTTTCAAAAGGTGTTGTTGCAATAAAATCTTCCATGTTATTCACCCTTGCTTCAGACAGCAGATCTCACTGACATGAAGAGGATTTTGTGCTAGTGGTTTTTGTTATGAATTACCTAGTACAAGTCTCAGTTTCCTCCTCCTACCATTTGGCTTTCCACTATACTATTTCATCTTCATGTACATTCATCATGTACACTTTCGTCATCTTTAGTCTTAATGGTATGAGACTTGTAACTTAGGATCATTTTAACAGGAACAAACAAAACTTCTGGTACAACAGTTGTTTTACACTTTTATACGCAGGATGGCTATCTGAAAGTGGAGTGACCTGCAGTTGTTTCCTCATTCTGACACTGTAATCTCTGTGGAAACCCACTGACTGTGGGGAGATGTTCATACTTGAAAGGCTGATTTGAAATGAAAATGTTATGAAAACATTGTTGAACTTTAAGCTCCGAGTACTTTTTTTAAGAATAAGTTACTTTGCTCATTAGTTGTATGCTGCGAGGAGCTGGAAGTTTGCCATCAGCTGTAATCAGCTTGGCTTTCCTAGCAGAGGTGAAGTTTCCACTAACTCACCGTGGCAAAGAAAGGCTGGAGTCATCGCCATGCTTTCTGCTATACCAGAAAGAAATGATTTCTGCCCAGCAAATATTAACACGGTCTGTCTTAAATGATCTTTTTTCTACAGACAGCTCTAAATGAGATACTGGCCTATGCCAGAACTGACCTCGGTTGTTCTAGATGATGTTTGTTTACATGTGTGTTTCTTAGTTTTCTCTGAGCATGAAGTATTGATTAACATGGGATCTTCATTTTAAATGGACTAGGTGTAATTTGGATTAACAGCATTATTAGTTTCTCATTGCATGTGTCTGACTCTTCTTTTTGCTGCTCTTTGAGTCCTTTGACCAATGACTTCTCTGCTATAGTAACAGCAAATGTCTGGTCTCTGTCTCATTGGATAGCTCATGGCCTACCGCTTATCTTCTCACCTGCTGTGTCATCACACTCCCTATCATGGCCACTCCACCAATGATGTTGACTTCTGTTCAGTGGTGATCCCTCTTCTGCCAAAACCTTTTCCTGTCCTACTTTGCCAGTGACTGCATGTGTGCCTCAGTGTGGCTTATAAATGCACTGTAGGCTTCATGTTGTTGATATCTGATCCTCCAAATATATGTCAACTGTATGCAATTTAACATTGATTTTACAATTTTCATATTGTATATTTAATATTATTTTTGTAATCTAGATTTTGCAAATAAGTGGTATATGGTGAGACTCATCACATTACTATGGATATCCTTCGTATGTTCTTCTGTGTTTCTTTGAAGTTGTATATTAATTTAGCAGAAAGTTACTTGGGTTTACTGTCCCTGAGTGTATGATGTTCTATCACCTCTTACAGGAGAACATTGTTCTTTGTAGGGTGATGGTAATGTAAATAGTATAGGGGAAAAAAGGTATTTTTTGATTGTGATGCTACTATGTTTTGAATTGGGCATAAGGAGTTACCATATTTTCTGGGTTCATGGTTGCCTTTCTCTCTGCGAATTATTTTTTTTCTGCCTGTTTTCATTATTATGCCAAGTTCTTTCGTTTGTTTTAGTGTCCCCTTACCTTGTTTGTGTTTGTTTTCCTTTTTTCTCTTCATTGTTACCCATTTCCTAGAGACCAAATGAGAGGCTTAGCATGCTATCAGAAAGACCAAGAGAAGATACAGTGTTGGAGGAGACCCCGGTTAGTACATACACAGTTTTTGAACTTCTAGTGTGTTACTATTTTTAGACTAATTATTACACGGATCCTTTAATTTGTTAGATAACTCAGTTGCTTTTTCTTTGAAACTCCTATTAATCATTACTGTATCAAAACATCTCTTGTTGTCCTGTATGTATTGCTTTATTTTGTCCCAAAAGCAACATTCTTAATCAAATTATGAAGCAGAAACTTTTTTGGGGTGGTGATGGAGGTTGCTGTTTTGTGTCTTGGTTTGTCAGTGACTATCTTGTGTAAATCCTGGCTGTATGTAACTCCTTTCTGTCATGTTTTGAAGGAATGTTTCTCTCACATTAGAATATCAAACATCAGGGATACCCGAGAGAAAAATAACAAGTCCCTGTGGATAGTGTGTGCTTCTCTAAGCATGCTAAATTGTTTTCTGGGGCTTTAAGCTTGCATTTTCTTTGTAGGTCCAGCAGTTCTTGCCTTCTCTTCCAACACAAGTTGCCCATGACATCAAGTTTCAGGTTGGCGATCTGGTTTGGTCCAAGGTGGGGACATACCCGTGGTGGCCTTGCATGGTTTCATGTGATCCACAGCTTGATGTTCATACCAAAATTAATACAAGAGGTAAGGGAGGAAGATCTTTGCCAGAATATATCGAAGTGTCTGTAGTTGTTCCTTTATTAAAAATATCTTATCTTTGCACTCCCTTTGCAGGATGAATTCTGCTTGTGTGTATGCTATTCCTGAAATGTATAAAACTAGTACTTACTAAGATACCTCTACAGATGAGCCTGTGCAAACTAGGCTTGTGCACAGGGGCTCCCACTTTTCTCAAGTCAATGTATTTATGAGAAGACACTGATAAGTGTGAGAGTGTTCAGTGTGGGCAAGGTATACTTCTCTTCCCATCTTAAACTGTTCTAAATCTAGGCCCATCTTATTTCTAAACTTCAGCTAGGTACTTCTACATGCAGGAGTTGAGTGACGTGGAGGAGGAAAGCATAAGCTAAACCAGCAAAGTGATGTTGATAAAACTGCTGATTAGAATTTTTCATTTTCAGGTGCCCGTGAATACCATGTTCAGTTTTTTAGCAACCAGCCAGAGAGGGCGTGGGTGCACGAGAAGCGGGTTCGAGAGTACAAAGGACATAAACAGTATGAGCAATTATTGGCTGAGGCTGCTAAGCAAGCCAGCAACCACTCTGAGAAACAGAAGGTATGATGAACACTAATTGTGTAGAGGGTTGTCTACAGTGCCTGTGCAAGTGAAACTCTGTGGAGCAATTCTGAAACACTGTAGTACTTTACCCTGTAAAGGGTTGCCTGCATTTCACTGGCAGAAATGATTTTCACAAAGATACCGAAAATGTTTCCATACTCTTATGACTTCCATATTAAAAGGCTGATAGCTGAACCTACTTTGTTGGTTCCTCGTGATGGTGGTCATACTGGGCATTGGAGATCATTTTACATTTGTATTAGAATATTAAATAAAAATAGTGCCTGTGTGTTCGCTGTTAACCTATTCTTTGGCAAATATGGTTTTTAAAGAACACTCTTATAGCCCCTGATGCTAGCGGATATGTTCTTTTCCATTGTTTTATTGGAAAGGAAGTGTTAGCTACAGGGATTACTTACTGTGTAGATGGACTACTGCAGTTCATATTTATGCTAATCAAAATATTGATGTGGAAGGGAGAGAGTGTTTATGGAAAAACAAGGAGAATTTTAAAAGTAGATAAATGAGGATTAATTCTGTGTGTCATAATGGAATTATGGGCTTGAATATTCCCTGTTCTTGTCTTTAGTGAGGTTGTAACTCAGGGCAGACACTTTTAATTGTGATGGTCGTATGATCCTTCCCGAGTGTCTGCTTGTACTCTGAGGAGGGAATTCACTATCTGCCTTTCAAAAATACCCTGTAAATTAAGAACAAACTTCAATCTGCTGCTTGAGAGATTCAAAGAACCTCTTGATTGCATTTTAAGTGCTATGCATGGCAAAATCTTCAGTGTAATTAGGTGCTTGTCTCTGTTCCTTAAGATTCGCAAACCAAGGCCACAAAGAGAGCGTGCTCAGTGGGATATTGGTATTGCCCATGCTGAGAAAGCATTGAAAATGACTCGGGAAGAAAGGATAGAACAATACACCTTCATTTATATAGACAAAGAACCAGAGGAGGTTTTGTCAAAAGCCAAAAAGACTGCTGCTTCTAAATCAGACACCAAGAAGAACCGACGACCGAAGCCAGCATTGAGTACCCAGCCAGAACATGCCAACGTGGTAGCAGCATCGCCTTCAAATGCAGAGGTGCGAAGACAAAGCCAACGGAGGCAGTCAAGTGTAGAAGAAGAGGAGCCACCTCCTGTGAAAATCGCATGGAAAACAGCTGCAGCTAGAAAATCCTTACCAGCTTCAATAACCATGCACAACCTGGATCTTCAAAAATGTAACATGTCTCCAGTTGTTAAAATTGAACAGGTTTTTGCCCTTCAGAATGCTGCTGGGGATGGAAAACTCATCGATCAGTTTGTTTATTCCACTAAGGTATGTACTTTGTGTCATGACTCCTCTTTTGTTCATAAATTATCTCAAGTCTGTCTTACTGTGGAGCTAAAACTTGTGTCCACCAAGCTTTCACAATACGTGTTCCTTTCACTGGAGAGATTAAATCTAACGAAAGACAGATGTGACAAGAGTCTTTTAGTGCACTGAAGTCTTAATTTCCGTGCATCCAAAAGTCTCTGGCAGTAATCATTTTGGCTGGTGGCAGAAGAGCTCCCTACAGATGGTCACATTTGTGCTTATAACACATTCAAGATATTAAAGCTGTTTAATTCCAGCTTTCTAGTTGAAAAAATCCGGAAATTCTCTGTAAATATTAAAATCAGTGGATTTGTGGGAAATAGATGAGATGACAAAACTCTTAATAATGTATTAAAAACTAATAACAACATTTTTTATAAAAGACTTTTAAAATGAGTTCTGCCTCCTAGCTTCCTTCAGGTGCACAGCAGCTTCTCACAGTCAGTGTAAGGAAAAGGTTTAGGACTATTTCTCTGCCGCCTCCTTCTGCCTCTCTACCAGGAGAGTATTTATTTCATCCTAAGCATTAGAGAGAAGGTAATGTTTAGAAAAGTCACTGGAATATTTTTTTTTCCTTGTGTGTAAGGGGAGATTGAGAGAGATGGAAAGTTCTGCAAGGAAGCAGCTCAGTAGTAGATATCATGTGTATGTGTTGTCTTGAAGAGTGTTGAATGTTTCTGTTGTGAGACTAAGGAGTAGATCAATATGACTGTTAACAACAGATGCATAAATAAGTTAAGAGAATCTTTTCTTCTTTTTCTTTTTAAGGGAGTTGGTAACAAAACAGAAATAAGCGTGAAAGGACAAGAGAAACTTAATTCTTCATCGAATCAGAGAAATGAAAAAGCAGCGGTACAAAATGTGTCCTCTCCTGAAACAACTTCTGGGTCAACAGGTAGGCAAAATTGCAGAATCCTTGTCCGAGCTATAGCAATCTAGCATTTAAATTCAAATATCAAACCCAACATTTTCTCACTACTTAAAAATGATTATTAATGTCTTTCTATTTACGTAATAGTTGTAACAAGCGTGGCTGATAGAACACACAATAAGCCCAGATGCTTGAGAAATGCAGTATGTCTTTGTGATGTGATTAGCTGGTTTGGCCTCTGAACTTTTAGCACCTGCAACTTGCAGTCTTTAAGTCAACATGTTGGAAGAATGGATGCCTTGTGGAGAGCAGATGGCAAGTTGTTTTAGAAGACAACATAGTGGATGTGTGTTAGCAGAGTATTTTAATGGCTTTTGGCACCAAATGTAAAATACAACAGCTGGGATCAAAGGAAGAGAATCTGGAAGTGGCATAGTTCAGCAAGGAACGGCTCTGAATCAGGATGGGTGCTTTCCTAGACTTTGTTGTTGAGTTCCTGCATGACCTTTGTAAAGGATAGTGTTTTTTTTAAAACTACAAACTCCATCAGCAAAATGAGATAATGTTTGCCTTCTGAAGGCATTATGGGTGCCCCATCATAAAGCACCAAGTTTTGAAATACTATATCTGAGGGAGAAGAACCACTGAAGCAAGTAATGGAGCTTGAAACTGAAAAGGGAAAGCCTAGAACAAGCTATTTGAAGTTGAATTTGTAGTACAGTAGTAGAGAAGAATGAGAAAGATAAACTGGATGAGTGCTTTCTAGACATTTTTTTAAATGTTTTGATTTTTGAGAAATGGCTAATAGGAATTCTTCCAAAGGGATTGAGCTTCTCCCCACCAGCAGAAATTTGTCTGCAGTATGTCCTCTCATCATCCTCGAGAGAAGACAGATACCCTTTGGTGAAAGGGTGGAGGTTCCTGCAAAGAGTCAGTTTTGAGTCATCTTAAACTAAGAGCTTTTCAAGTTCCTCCAGTCCCTGTAGTGACTTCTGTTTTTCAACCACAGATTTTGTACAGGCCATGTAAAATCCATTAACTATCACATGTTTTTTACTGTGCTTTGTAATCATATCCTTGGTATAATCTCAAACATACTTAGTTTTACATTGGGTATTTAAAAGCAAATTTCAGGTTGCAGCAGAATACCTTGATTTTTCTCTCCCAGTAGGATGTACAAATGCTTATAGTATGGAAGTGAAAAAAGATGGAAGACTTAGTACAGTACACATGCTAAAAACCCCTCTTTCCTTCTTGAGAAAAAAGTCTCATAATGTTGCCAAGTGTCACTTCTGCTTTAACTGTCTGTCTGTTTGGTTATTTCTCCCTTTCCAAATGTAAAATAAATGAGATTCCAGGTCAAAAACCTCAGTGGTCAACATACGTTGTATCACTGTCCCCTGCAAATATGCTTCAGTTTCTCTACTTGTATAGTTTTCAGTAGTCTTATTATATACGTTGTTTTGTGGATGTATCTGGGGACTTTACAATACAAGCTGATTACTCCATATATTCTGGTGTGAGTGGGGTTTCCTCTGGTGTTGTTGACAGTGGTTCTTCTTTCCAGTTTTACTTGCTGTAGCTACTTCAGTTTTTTCCAAACAGTTGCTACTTTAATTGCCTTGTAGCAGGAGAGGTGATCGCTGTTTTGTTTCTCTCACCTGGGAACTAAAGGCTTCACCTTCACAATGGCTCTTCAGATGTAGGGGGGTGAGAATTCTGAGCCTCTCTTTTTTCATTTTCTTAGGTTTTTTGGATACGTAAAACTCCACCTGATAACACCCTATAGAGTGCATGAGCTTTACTTCAGTATACACTCCAAACAGTCACTTTCAAAGCCATTTCCAAAGTCCAGACAGTTATTGGTCCCCTCTCACGGAACATAACTGCGAAGTCCTTTTTTCAAATTTAAGGTCACCGGAACTTCAGAATACCTTTACGGTAAAGTATTTTACAGAATGACTCTGGGAGTCCTTATTAATAACCTGCAGTTAGATATACAGAATTCCATAATGCTGGGAAAATAATTCTGTAACTTGAAATCTGATAATAAGAGAACAACTATGAGAATTCGTAGTGCCTCTGGTCTCCACATACAGCTGAAACAGGATTGATCTGACCTGACCAGTAGAGAGGTAGATTGCTGGTCTGAAATCTGTCCTGAAACTCTGGATCAAAATATGCACGAAGACGGGATAGGAGCATTGTGGAGGTGATGCACTGGATCCTTGGAGAGCGGGAAGAGGAAAAAGTGCCCATTGCATTGATCAATATTGCTTTCAGCCAATATTAGATGCACTGATTCTGGAGTTTCTTGTCTGATACAGGGCTTGCATCTTATTTCCCTTTCTACACAGGGAGAAAATACATTATTGTTTAAACGAACTGTTTGATCACACTTGCTCAAATTTACTTCAAGCTGCTTCAGAGAATTTCAGCTGAACACAAAGGTGACAAAAGATGGCCCCTAGCTTTAGTGTTGACATCTATCATAGTTGTGTGTGTCTCTCAAAGGATGCTGCTCACTGGAACCAAATGTTACATGTGTGCTAACATGAAGGATGTTGAGCTGAGTTATTAATTTCTGAATTATTAATAACTCATTGCTATTATTAATTAGTTAATATGCTGTAAGGCTTTTTTCTCTTCAAGAAAAACAATATTTTTTTCCTTCAGAAATACAGCTATTGTTAAACGGCAACTTTTTCAACTAAACTCTGTTTAGTTACAGAGATATTCCTGAGCCACACAACCTTGATAAAAAAGCTCATCCCATTAATCAAGACAAATCCTCTTTTTTCCACCCCCCCCCGCCCTTTCCTGGAGTCCTTTTGAGAGGCTTTCTTTCAGTGTCTTATGAAAGCCTGCCTATCTCTCTCTAGATATTTTACCTCCTAACAAGAAGATGCTGATTTACAACTTCTAACAGTATATCTATCTGGCACAATAAGCTAATTCCTGGTCCCAAGTGTTTGTATTTTTGCTTGGAAGAATACAAATATTTTATATTCGTGTCTTTAGGTGAAACACCCAAAACTGAGAAACAAGAACAATGCTTCACAACAGATAATTGTAAATCTTCACATTTCAGTTTTCTGTCAGTACAGCTCTGCGTACTTTGTTTCAAAAGTTGCACATGGTGTTGTGTACATGTTTCTCAATATGCCCTTTTTGGAGGTACTGCAGCATAGAAGGGTCTTCTGATTTTGCTAACCTTAGTTGTCAAAAAAAAGAAGTAGCTCCTACTTCATCTCTTGAAATGTCATAATAACCTTCATTAATCTGAGTTTGTTTTCCATGGTAATATTTTCAAAAACTTGTTTTTCACTTTCATTCATTATAATAACACGTCATGATCACTGCTTGTGTTTGTGCTGAGTTTTTCTTCACCTCTCAAAATCTTCAGTTGTGTTGAGATTTCGTATTGATGGCACATGTTACAGTGTGGTTCTTGCTTTAAGTTTTTGTGTTAGCCAGTTCTGAGAGAAGGCTATCCCCCTGCGGAGCAGGGGCACAGAACTGGTGTTTTCAGTGAAAACTTGGAAGCTGTGTTTTGCATCTTAAATTTCTAGCTTGTTTTAGTTCAAGAGGTTGATTGTGGCTACCTTCCCATAAACACAAAAAATGGACTATTTGGTTAAAAATTAACCAAAGTGAAGACTGTGCTTGAGAGGTGTGTTATGAAAATCTGTTTGCCTTAAACTGGATTCCAGCTTTTTGTTTCGGTCTGTTACTAGTGTCTTTTTCTGAAGCTGCTCTCTCTGTCTATGAAATCAGAACTTGTTGTCTGCAACCACAGCACCAGTTGGCAAATAGCTTGGAACTGAATTTAAAAATAAAACATTCAAAAGTGGAAAAAGTCTTGGTTTCGTTACTTTATCTGTTGATTTGGTGTTGAACATCTTAGTGTACCTCAGAAATAGAAGGAATCATGTAATAGAAACCTTTTTTCTTCTTCAGGTTCTGTAGAAAAGAAGCAACAGAGAAGATCGATTCGAACCCGCTCAGAGTCTGAGAAATCCACTGAAGTTGTGCCAAAGAAGAAGATCAAAAAGGAGCAGGTTGGCTTCCTCCATGTAGAGAGTTAAAATATATTGTATTCATAAATGTTGTGGCTTATATTGGTGCCTTTTTATTTTTCTCCATTCTTCCCCATCGGGTTTCGTTTTGGACTATCCTTCATGAAATCCCCTTGTCAATACCATTGCTGTGACTCTGCTACTGGCATCTTCACAGTATCAGTCAGGCTATGGAAAATGGGAACTCAATGATGCAAGACTCCTAATGAACCTGCCATGTTTACTTTGAGATTTATGTTATGAGCAAAATGATCTTGTTTCAGTAATTTCTATTTGATGGAATTGCCACCAGGTTCTTTCCTTTTGCTCTTGATTTAGCTGCTGGTTTGTATTGAGGTTTTGTTTTTCAAATGAAGTTAGACTGATTAATCTGACCACTTTTGAAAATGGACTTTAAGAATCATTTAACTTAAAGATGAATAGTCAGACTTTTATGTTGGCAGACATCAGCAAAACAGATTTTCTGGGATATACTTTTTTTTTTTCCTTAAGTAGATCTAACATGTACAGGGCATTCCTTTAATCTGGATGTCAGACAGACAAATGTTGTTGCTTTAAAAAAAATTATAAAAAATTCCATGTGGAAATGAGTAGGAAAGTTCAGTGAATGGACATTAATATTAAAAACTGAATACACGTTTTAAACAAGTTTGTCAAAAGTTGTTGGTTCTTTTCCTTACATGCTTGCTTTTCCTTCTTCAAGGGCCTCTCTACTTGAAACCTGAGAGTTTTATATAAAATGTTTCATAGTTTAGCTTTTACCAGTGAGAATTTTTTTAAAGGGACAGTCAGGCTAATGATTTATATGGGAAGGGGAAAAATTGTTTTTATCTCTTTTTTTAATTCTAATTTATTCTTTGCCCTTTATGCTTTGTTTTGCACTTCATTCACTTCAGAGATTGAAAGTGGACCCAGTTGCTCTTTTTTACATATTTTTCTTTTGATGCCATAGCATTTACGTCTGTGTTCAGCAGAAGAATGCTCTAACTCTAGAAAGTTTCTTGCTGAAACTTTAAAGCAACTTAAATGTTGGGCGTAAGATACCTGATGTAGTCCCTTAAGCCTCTTGTCATGAGGTGTTGCAGCCTTCCTATTTTCAAATGAGTTATTTTATGTTTGTAAATGTTTCTTAATTTAACAAAGGTATAAGAACCAACAATATGAACTTCATGGATCCCAGTTAGCTTTGCTTGCTTATATTATCTGGCTAACTAAGACTATGAACATTAAAGTGCTTTTCTCAGGAAAAGTGTATCACTAAAAATTAAACACAGGTGCACTGTAATGCGTATAACCTTGAATGTATTAAGTTATAGTAAAAAAAAAAACACAAACTTACTAACTTCTTACAATTATGCAACAATATTTGTTACCCAAAGTCAAGTTTTCTTGCAACTGATTCCCAAATTAGTCTGCAACAACTTGGTATAAAATTATAACTGGAACAAGTACAATTAATGGGAAAACCAAAATGTTAATGCTACTGTTACAGTGACTAGTGGAGAAATAAAAGTGATTGTTTAGATTTTATATTTGTATTACGAAATGTATCCTATACAAATCCTTCTATTGTATGTTTTTACCTATTGTACAACAAAATAAAATATTTTTTAAAAAAATTATAGAATAATCCTTAAATATTTACTAAATGTGTTTCTACATGCATATGTAACCACATTGTAAAGAAGTAACTTGTAATTCTTAACCTTAAAAACAGGATTTTAGGCAACAGCTTTCTTCTATGATTATTATACAGTCGCCAAATTCTCACGTGTTATATGTACATTGGCAAAACAGTTTCTAAACTTACCCTTCTGATATAGGATCGAGAACTTGAACTGCTTTTGCAAGATTGTAAACTTGTCTGCTTAAGGTATACTGACATTGAGTTTCCAGCTGTATAGAGCTCTGCAACGCTGTGTGCGAAGTCCGACTCGCCATCGCTGGGCGCCTTGCAGCACTCTATACAGAGAGAAAGTCTGTTCCCAGGAGCTCAAGAGTGCATGCTTGGTGGAAGTGCCTTAAACGGCAGTGCATAAGTGTCTCACTAACCCAAGTGTCAAACCTGTTAAGGGGAGCTTGTGCTTACACAGGTGTGGGGTTTTACAAAAGCATCAGATTTGGCTGCCACAGCGAACCCCGCTCCTGCCTGCTGGACATGGATAAAGCTTTCCTGTCATCTTCATGCCCAAAGGGAGTGATTGGAAAGGACCTTGCTAGTGAACGTATGGCTGCCTTGTCTCCTGGCATTCAGAGTAGGCAACTAGGATTAAATCCAACAGGACAAGAAGGCTCACACTAAGAAGGGGATGACAGACTGCATCTGAGTTCAGAGATGCTAATGGCTTAAACTTAAATGTTTTCTTTTTAATACTAGGGAGAAAAATTCCTCTGGTTTTAACTGTGGATTTTCCTATTCAAACAGGTCGAAATGGTTCCACTGACAGCAGTGAAGACAGGATTGCAGAAAGGTGAGTTACATGCAAAAGTAAACTTTATTAAAAAGTTCCTGGCTCATCACACTTTGGCAATGGTTTTCATTCTGTGCAAATCGCAGAGGTCTTAATGTTTTGTGGTGATGAGCGTGATAGATGCTGATCTTAATTTCTCTTGTGAGGGTTTTCTGGGGTGGTTGTGCATTGCTAGTTGGAAAGATAGTGTTTGTTAATGTGCTGTAAGCACATAATAAAAGTCCTTTTTCTGGCTATTTCTTCACTTAAAAAAAAAAAAAAGTCTTTGCTTAGCCATATTTTAAAGATGAATGATGAAGAGGTAATCTCCTGAGGGTTTATTCTCTGTTATAAACAATTTAGTAGTTTCCTCCACTATGTCAGCATTTTCAGAAGTTTGTCAAAAGATCTTCCTAAGGAGGTTTTCAGTTAATTAGCTTTTCTGGGAGAATTAAACTAGTATCAAAGTTGCAAGCTGAAAATTAAGGCTAGCAAATAAAGTACAGTTTCAGGCTGTCTCTCATCTTTCTTTTTCCTTTATTAATTTTAAGCAAAACATTGAGAACATATATTCAAACTAATTTTAGTATGTTGTGTTAAGGTGCCAGCGAGATTTCAGACTCTTGCAAACCTTTAAAGAAAAGGAGTCGTGCCTCAACTGATGTAGAACTGACTAGCTCAGCCTACAGAGATACATCTGACTCTGATTCAAGAGGACTTAATGATTTACAGGTAGAGGCATATTGCTTCTCACAGGGACTTGTTCATTTAATCTGTCAGTATAATAGGCTTTTGAGTTGCATATTGCTAAATATGTGAACACTGTATTTTCTAAAAATTGAAAGTCTTTTATTATCTACAAAATAAAGCCTAGTCTTTTTCTTTCTAATCTCCTCCATTGTAGTGATATAAAAATGATACTACCTTCCTTTACAAATTTTCCTGCTTCTTTGTCTGGCAAAACACTTGTTTAGATCACTGACTTGGTTTGTTCTTTGTAAGGTTGTTAGATTCTTTGGGAAATGGGGGAAGCTGCTGTATCTTGGTGTAAAACTCATAGGTGTCTGGAAAAAGTAAGATGGGTAACTATGGGTTTTTTGCTTGTACGATTAAAAGATATGTCAAGAAGGCAGCACTTCTTGTATCATTCAAATGAAGTTCAGCAACTTTCAAGGACCTGTGTAGCTCTTGACATATTGAACGATCTTGTAATCAGTGGTGACATAAATGAATTTTCACAACATGGTTGTCTTTTGGAAGTGTCTTGTTTGAGTGCCTTGGATTTTTCCTCTTTGTAGGGTAGCTTTGGAAAACGTTCAGACAGCCCATCAGCTACTGCCGATGCTGATGCTTCTGATGTGCAGTCGGTAGACTCTAGCTTATCCAGGAGAGGAACTGGAACAAGTAAAAAAGACACTGTTTGTCAGGTAAATGATAGTACTGTAAAGAAAGGAATATTAAAGATGTATTGTCTATTTCTGTTAGTTTGAGCTGCCAAGAATTTTCAAATTATACTACTTTATTTTTAACCGTGTCTCATAATTTGACATCTCGGATAAAATATCAAGGCTTTTAGGAGTTTCATGCTCTGGAAATGATTCATAAGCCCTCCTGCATGCTAGAAAGCGGTATCTAATCCATACCTACTAGCATAAGTAGAAGCAGTAGATGCCATTGTCTGCTCCATTCTAAGATTCCAGGTGGTCTTTCAGGATAGGGCAGAGTGAGAATTTTCCAGTATTTTGGAGAGAAAATCCTGGAATCTTCTGGCTGGTTTCCTGGTTGATAGTAAGGGAACAAGCTGCTCTCACTCTTCAGGTGCATGAGTAAACAAGGAGCCCAGATGGATCCTGGAGTGCCTCTCCTATCTCTGTCCAGGCTCATGCTATTATAACAGCATGATGCAGAAAGTGCTGGGATTGTCTTCAGCCCAGAGACTTACCGGGTCTGCTGTGGGATGTAGGCCAGTTCTCATGCCTTATCTTAGCTCTGAAGAGATTTCAGCCAGTTCCTATTCTTTGTTAACGTCTGGTAGCCACTTGCATTTAAGTATGTCAGGTACCATTTATTCTCTGACTAGCTGTCTGCTTGTTTAAGATCTGCGAGAGCTCTGGCGAGTCTCTGGTGTCCTGCGAGGGCGAGTGTTGCAGCGTCTTTCACATGGAGTGTCTCGGCTTGAAGTCAATGCCTGATGAGAAGTTCATCTGCACTGAGTGTAAAAATGGTGAGTGTGTTCCTGTGTCTGAAAAATGGGGAGGGATTTCCCACTTGGCTGTGTTCTGGTCAGAACAAACTGCAGTGGTAAGTTTCTTGGTTTTGGGAGTGGGTTTGGGTTGTTCTATTACTTTTTTAACCTCTGAGGCCAGATTCTCATTTTCCACTTAGCAAGTACCTGGTAAGAAAAAAAAAAAAAGTAATAAACTTCTTTGGGTTTTACTTGGAATAAGGGACTTTTAGGTTGACAGCAATTACATAGTTACTGTGGATTATAGTAACCAACTTACCTGTTTGAAGAGAAGCTTGTGTTGCTCAAATTGGTGTAACTGTTCACTTCAGATTTTTTTTTTAACAACATCTGTATCTCAAAGAATTGGCCGTTACAGTTGGACTTCCTTATTCCTTCTTTTACAAGGAGAACATACATGCTTTTCATGCAAACTTCCTGGCAAAGATGTGAAGCGCTGTTCTGTCAACATGTGCGGTAAATTTTATCACGAGGCCTGTGTTCGCAAGTTTGCCACTGCTCTGTTCGAGTCGCGAGGATTTCGTTGCCCGCAACATTGCTGTACTGCCTGCTCAATGGATAAGGATATTCATAAAGCAAGCAAAGGTGAGAACAGACCTGACTTTGAACAACAGGCGGAAACTCAAATGCATTATCACAATGAGTATAACTCAACCTTCTGTAACGCAGCATGCAGCAAGGAACAAGGATTTCCTTCTTAATAAGCTCATTAGCTTAAATCTATCGTGGGTGAGAAAACGGCTAACAGCCTGAGAGCTATACTGTTGAAGTATACCTGGATCCACAACCCTTAAGTCCTCTTTTGTTGCTGGGTTTAATGGAAGCCAAGGGTTAGTAGTGCAAGGCCAAGGAATTTTTTTTTTTTTAAAGACAGTTGGTAGAGGCCAATAAACAATTATTTTTCAAGGAAAAAAGTATCCTTAGAAATTAACCAAAATATTTAAACAAAACAAGTAGACTCTAGAATGATTAAAACCATGTATTTTAACAGAGTATTAAAGTGGAAGTTAAGAGTTAACTTTTGTGAAACTTTTTTTAAAAATTTGTACATGTTTCTTTTTAATCTAGTACTCTGATTGGAATAAAAATCAGTCTTGCATCTGTCTGTGGTGTCTTCTACCATATCCTGACTTCAGGGTGACACGGTGCATTTCTCTGCATTTGTATTAAACAGGTCGCATGGTGAGATGTTTCAGATGTCCCATTGCCTATCACTCAGGAGATGGCTGTATTGCTGCAGGAAGCTTGTTTGTGTCATCCCACATTCTCATCTGTAGTAACCATTCCAAAAGGAATCACTCCTCATCAGCTGTAAATGTAGGCTTTTGTTTCGTTTGTGCAAGAGGTGAGCACACTTGTTTTTTCCCCTGTTTTATAGTTCTATGGTCACTTGTGCAGTTCAGTGATAAAAACAATGTATTTCATAAAGAATTCCTCCCTTAGGGCTCTCTGGGATTTAAATGCTGCCTGTGATTTGATTTTTTTTTTTTAATTTGATTTTTTTTTTTTGGTCAACAGTTCTCATGAGACTTCCACTTGCTATTTTGGTCCATAATATTTGATATTCAGAAAAAGCAATAGGTACTCAGAAGGCCTACTTGTTTTGCCAGTAGGAAAGAGGGGATGCCAAGCCCCCAGTTCCAGCCATTGCAAGCTGAGAATGGATGCTGTGTTATTGTTCACTATCTGTTAAGCAGAAGGGGATTCTTTCACCACTCTTAAACTTAAAACTGTTTAAATTTTTAAGGCTAAAAGGTAGGATTTACTCATGAACTAGAAAGATTCATTTTAATTTATAATTACCATCGCATTTGAGAACTTTAAAAGAAAAACATTCGCAATACTGTATAAACAGGTTTCATGCTGGGATTTTATATATGCCAAAGTTCTCTTTTTTTTTTTTTTTTTTCTTTTTCCTTTTCTCCACTTACTATGTTTATGGCTCTTAAGTCACTAGTCTTCTGACAGATAGCAGGTTGAAAAGTTTTGGTCCATCAGTTGCTTTAGTCGCATACTGCAAAAATAAAATTATTCTCTCAGATTAATCGAAGTGACATGGTTAGGTGTTTGAATAATAATATGTATCTTATACAGTATTTCAGAAGTTCACGTTGGATGTATTCTTTTCAGCAGCTTTGAAAGTTACTAATACGGAAGTGAAAATGAGATGAATCCTGAAGTTACTTGTTTTCACTCATGTTCATTCAGTTGGAGGTTTAGTATGGGAAAGATTACCTTGAATTTGCAAGAGCAGAGCAGTAATTAAAGATCTTTGAATAAGAAAGGAAAGATGGTGCCAGAATAATTTTCTTTCTACCTCTCTCCTTTCTTCCCCTTTCCTTATTTCCAAGTAATTTAGGAGCCATCACAAAGGATCAAGTTTAAAATAAACTATTTAAAAAATTCAGATGCTCAGAGAAAAACAGTAAGTTTTAGAATGAGCTTTAGGAAAGCTCCTCCGAATGTCTAAAAAGATCTTTACAACATGGTTTAGTGTTTCTCCTTTTGTGGGCTTATTTAAACATTTTGGGGCCACCCCAAAACAGGATATGTGTGATGTGAATCACATCAGCATTGCATAAATGTACACATGCAAATTTGACATTGATGTGTCTTTGTGCTCTTTCATTTTAGGTTTTTAGGTAGCCTTGTACATATTTTGTGTTTAATTTTGGTTGATAGTATTATTACACGTACAAATGCACAGTTTGAACAACAAAACCAAGCCAGTCGCCATGTCTTTGAAACAGAGCTAGCTGAAAATGTGTGGTGTAGCATTCTGTTAGCAGATAGATGCTTTGGGGTGTTCCGCATCAGATGCGAACTCTGAGAAAACCAAATACCTATCCTTCAACATTTTTAATTTAACCAATAGTTACATCCAAAAGCCCAACCTAAATATGTGGAAAGAAGTTGTTTGTTTTTTAGAGCTAGAGTAGAATAATTAAAAGCAATTTCTGTGGTAGGTAGAGCAGTTCCATAATCTTTTCAGCACTTTGGTTTTATGCTTTTTATCTCAGTTGTCTGGAGTCAGTCTGGTACCAGGATCAAATATTGGTTTATGACAAAAGAGTTTCTGTGGCTTTTCCCTGGTTTGAATGTCAGATTAGAAATGTCTCTTTGGAAGGCCCAATGGTGGCTTTATTCTGCCCCTGTAAGTATTAATGTGAAGAATTCTGTACAGTAGGATGATGTCTTATCCTTGCTGTTCTGCTCCTACATGAGGTAGGTCGTGGGATCTTAGCTGTTAGAGAGCCACACTGATGCAAATGTCGCTGATCTCAATTCTGAAAACTGTGTTTGTACTAGGATGTGAATGGAAAGCAATGGCAGGCTTCTGCCATTGGGCTTACCCTAAATACTTTGTTTCCTAACAATTTCAAAACACAGGCTGTAGTATCAAAATACATTGCACGATACAAAACAGCTAAATAAATTGCTTTGAAGTTGTGCTTTACTAAACCTGTGGCCAGCTACTACAGATGCCTGAAAGTGACTTAAGATGCAAATATCATAGAAGAATCTACTGAGATTATAAATCTGCAGTAGTTTTACAGATACATATGAAGGTGAATCTCCTTGGGGATTTTTTTTCCAAGTTTTGACTATTTGTTCTGTGACACAAGGTGTAACATAGAGGCCTCTTACTTCTCTTGGATTGAACCTATTTAAAAGCTTTATGAAAAGGATTACTTGCTATTTGGCATCCATTATATATATACACAACACAGAAATCAGAATTTAGAAGTAGAATTCCAAAACTGAATTACAATAAAGGAGTCTTACGCTTGCGGAAGATGCAGACCTGCATTTATTTCTAAAAAATAAATGAAGTGCAGAAGAAAATTTTAATGTGTGGGTTTTTTGTTTTTTTTTTTTTTTCTTTTTCATTTCACATTGTTTTTAGTAATTCTGCTTATACCTGAATCTAGCTTTATCAGTCTATATTTTCTCCTGGCAATATAAGTGACCTCTGAACCATGGCAGATGGAATTTGCTGCCCTGTGTATTCACTGAGTCTTAGTTAGGAGAACTTGAAAAGTTACAAACCGCTACCACTGACTAAATCCTCTGTATTTTACAGCAACTATGTACTTGTTCTAGAAAATTTTTGTGGGCTTTGTTTCTACTAGGCATAGCTGAAATCAGGAGCCAGTGTGCTTCACTGAAGAAAGATTGTGCAAGGTTTACATTTAGCAAACTCCCCCAGATGGGTTGAATTGAGTCCTTTGTAGTCTTATGTGGTCAGCATGAGGGACATAAGGTGAGGACAGCGTCTGTGGCAGGAGCACTGAAAGTACCTGCTCAGAAAGAAATGGGGAACTGAATGCTTTAGAAATACTTGGGCATCTGTATGTGAGAAC
This sequence comes from Phaethon lepturus, assembly GCF_000687285.1. NCBI lineage: Eukaryota > Metazoa > Chordata > Aves > Phaethontiformes > Phaethontidae > Phaethon > Phaethon lepturus. The sequence goes on along the minus strand of NW_010549274.1, from coordinate 19,010 downwards.
TGTTACTTAATTAGTTTTAGTTGATATCGGAGGGAGAAACTTTGTATTTAGATGCAAAACATTACTGAAGTCAGAAAATGTAGATATGAGATAATCTAGCAAATACACAAACTTGCTTATCACGAGCTACTTGAAATACAGTACATTTTAAGACTTCTTATTCACCTTCCTGAAATATCCTTCATTAAGCACGTTATAGTTCACATAATTACATGTGTAGGTCATACTTGCTTCATGAATCCTCCAGAGGACATGCTTTCCAGGTAGGCTGATACCATTCTCTTTACAGCAGCTTTTTAGGCACCCCAGTTCAAAAGCTTCTCTACAGCACTCAGCTCTGTGTGTGTCCCACAAGGGAAAGAATTGGTGGCTATCTTCATAGCTCATCTTTCCTGCTTCTTTGGGTGTCAGTTGCTCTGTTCTTCCCATGAATTACTGGCCAAATGCTTCTGATCTGTAGCTGTGAGGCTCTCACCTGGGCTGCCTGGCTCTTTGGAGCAATGAGGAAAAACTCTTCTTGGTGAAGAAAGACAGAGAAATGCAAACACATCGTTGAAATAAATGCATGTAGGAGAACAGAGTGCTTGACTGCTCCAGAGTTTTCATTTGGTAGCTGTGGGAGGGCAGGGTTGGTGGAGCTTTACTTAAAAACAAATGGCATAGGGCAGAACTTTCATCCGTTCTTTCCTCTCTGGTGCCTTGCAGAATCACTGACACCCCCCTTGTTATTTTTTTTCCAACACAACTGTGAAGGCAAAACACTTCTATAGATAAGATCTTAGAGATAGATTTGTAGTAAGTGGGATGGTGAGTTCTTGTACCCAACATCTGCTTTTTCAGTTTGTAGCCCCAGCTAACAGCATGACCTTTGATGCAGTGACTGCCATCCCCCAGCTCTTCAAACTTCAGCTTGCTTTTTTCATTTGGGACAGAGGGTGGTTCACACAGATACAAAATTGGTTGCTTTTCTTGTGCTTTTCTGTAAATGCACGAATTAAGGGTAAAAGCACGATTGAGATTCCACTTAGAAGCAGCTTATTCATCATAGGTTTTTCCAGTTACATTTTAATTTAGTCTCTCAAACACATAACCTTTTTCCTAGTCAAGAAGCTTTCTGTCAGACTTTTCTTTTTCTTCATTTTATCTTTTTTTCGTTCACACATAAATGCATTAGAGGTGTTCATTTGATTTATTTTATTTTCTCCTTTATGGAATCATGGGTAGTTTCATTGCAACTCATCTCTTTCTGTTTGTTTCGTATAGGGTTGGTAGTGCAGGATCATTCAGACCCCCTGTTCAGTTCATATGCCTATAAGTCCCACTACCTACTGAATGAATCAAATCGTGCTGAGTTGATGAAATTACCTATGATTCCTCCTCCTTCGTCAGCTTCCAAAAAGAAATGTGAGAAAGGTAACCAAAATAGTTTCTTTCTCTTTAATTTACTTTCGCTTTTTCTATTATTTCTCTCTCTTTAAATCAAACAAGGAATGTCTGCTTGTCAAGCACCACTTATTGCTTTTCAGTAAACTTCACTCATTGATTATTGTGAGCGTGTGTTCATGTTGTTGGCAATTTTTTTTATTACAAAAGGGCTTAAAATAATTACTGTCACTAAATTCTCCTTGAAAGAGGTTCAGTCACTTTGTATCTGGCCTAGGCTATTCCAGCTTCAGGGAAGCTATGTACACAGCAATGGGAAGAGGTGGCAAATAGAGCTTGATATTGTTGCAGTACTTACCAGGATGATGGAAAACAGCTTCTTAAATTGATTTTATATATGGAAGAAGTGGGGGGATGCTCTGTTCCAGATCTTCTAGGTAGCTTATGCAGAGCCTGAGGGAAGAAAGGGGTTTTGAGGTTGAACGTGGGTGGGTCCTGTTGCCATCCAGTGGATGTCCGAAGGCAGCAAGGTTTTGCCTGTGTGTGTGTCCATCAGCCATCCTTGGGCCTCGTGTTCCACCTCTGCCAGCTTGGGACAGCCAGTGCTCCCTCCCCTCCTCGCGGGACGGGTGCTGGCTTTCTGAAGCAGTGCTGGGTGTAGGAGTGGCAGGAGGTGCCTTCTGCCCTGTGCAGAAAACCCTGCAGCTCCGGGAGGTCGTTTTATTCTGGTGGGAGCAGTGCTGTAGCATCTCAGAATACCTTATGGGGAGATAACTGTTGTCTGTCTATGCAAAATACTCAGATGTAATATTTTATTCCCCACAGAAATTTGATTTCCCAAGAATGTTCAGAAAAGGTGCCCAATTAACCATTCTAAAGTTAGGTTATTTTGAACATTGCTAGATTGACGGCTTTCAGTAGCTCCTGTAATTCCTCAAAACAAAAATTATTTTGAGCCCTCTGCTTAGCTTGAGCAATATCTTACTAATGCATCCTGAGAGCAAGGTGTTGGTTGGTTGTTTTTTTTTTCTTGCTTAGCACTGAAAGTTTTGTGTTTGATTTTCTTTGATTTTTTTGCATCTCTTGGCATTTTACCATGTTGGATAATGTTTCAGTAATTTACACTGGGTCTGTATTTCCTCTGAAATAAGATTTGCAAAAAAAAAGTTTAAAGTTAAAATTTTATTATGGGTTTGGGGAGCTCTCGAAAATCCATATGGTTGGATTTTACTGTTTTTAGCAGAGGAAATACAGTATTGGTCATGCAACTGATTTATTTAAGGAATGCTTAGTGTGACATGGCAACAATCAATTAATGCAGTGATATTTTTTGAAAGTCTATAGGTGGACAAGATTTTCTGATAAATGTTTGGAAGTTACTATTCACATTTCTTTTGATATTGTGATTGAAAATTGCTTTACTCTCAAGTTTCTCCCAGATTTTCTGTCTGGGGCACACAAACTTGTTAACTTTAAAAAAATTATACATCTATAAAAATGTGTGTGTATATATATTTTATATACTTACATGTATAAAATATTACCATATGTGTAATGTATCAAGTCTTATTGCATGAGCTACTTTGCTGAGGGTGGCTTAGAGATGTGCTGTGGCTCTCCACATTTAATACATTTGCCAAAACATAAGCCAGTCAAAACAACTTTTGTCCAAATAAGCGTAAACTTCAGAAATTAATGTTAACCACTACGCTAAGATTTCCTTTGTGCGCAAAAGGAATTTTTGGGATGGGGACAACTTGTGTGGTGTCTCATTCTGCATTATGTACTGTGCTCATACTGGTAAGCTTTTCTTTTTGTGGAATAAACACCCTTATTACAGTTCTTTTACCATGTCCTTGGTACAGAAAAGCATTGATCAACCTATAGGCTGTGGGTTATTTTTAGTGCACACTAACTCATTGCTGGGGGATTCAGTCATAACAATGTTGATTGAAAAAGTGTTCCTTAAAAATTTGGTTATTTGTCAATGTTTTGGCTGCCACAAAAGAAATAACCACAGTTTTGGCTGTCACCAACAAAATAAAAGCTAGCGGCACTGCTTTCAGATGCAGTGCTTCCTTTGGGGATGTTGCTTCTCCTGCCAACTTACCTCATGTTTAAAAAATACTCAGCTGCTTTTTTTGTGTATCTTTGATGCAGTTTAGAGCTACAACTTGTGCATCAGATGATTGCATTGCACAGTCTTTTTTAGCCAACATTGTTAAGTTTGACTTGATCCCTTTCTTTTGCCATTTTTTTTCTGAGGCAAACAAGAATGTAGAATGGATGATTTAAAATGAATGTCAATTGCTATGCACAGGGGGAAGCAAATCCTTACTTCTATAAACCAAACAGGGTTTCTTTGTTTAAAGGGGGAAAACTGTTGTGCTGTGAATCGTGCCCAGCTTCCTTTCACCCTGAGTGTCTCAACATAGAAATGCCTGAGGGATGCTGGAATTGCAATGACTGTAAAGCTGGCAAGAAGCTACGTTACAAGCAGATCGTTTGGGTCAAGCTTGGAAATTACAGGCAAGTTTGCTGGTTTTGTTTTTTGATGCTTTGAATGTTTTTAATGTACTATAGAATTACAGGAAGATAACTCAAAGCAGCTCAATCTTTGCAAACAAGAACTAGAAATACAATAATTCATCTACTTTGTGTCAGACATTGATATCGCCCTTTAAATTAAATTCTCCTGCTTTTTCCAGGCAAGGATGGATACTTGATTGCATTTACATTTTCTCTACTGTAGAGAGTAATAACGATATAGAAAACCAGGGGCTGCCTTATAGAACCAAGATGTCCTAGCTTGTGTTTGCTGTTAGTCACCTGCAGGAATACAAGCATTTGTAGGTGATCTTATAAATTCACTCTTGTGCCATGTATGTTCTTACAAGGCTTTTCCAAAATTTGGAATAAGATTCTTGTGCTTTGCATGGTGCTTCCCAAGTATTGCCAATGGCAAGGAGCCTTGATTGTATAAGGAAGGAGTTAATTTCTTGAAGAGAGGAAAACTGGCTTTTATTTCCCAAACCAGTTAGGCAAACTCAGAAGCTAAGGTTGTGGTTCAGGGAACTTACATGATTCTTCCCCCGCTCCCCCCTCTATTTTTCAGGTGGTGGCCAGCAGAGATCTGCAATCCCAGGTCTGTGCCTCTCAACATACAGGGCCTCAAACATGATATCGGGGACTTCCCAGTATTTTTCTTTGGTTCACATGACTACTATTGGGTACACCAGGGCAGAGTTTTCCCTTATGTTGAAGGCGATAAAAGCTTTGCTGAGGGGCAAACTAGTATTAACAAGACCTTCAAGAAAGGTAAAATCAAACAAAGTTTATAGCGGTTTATGAAAAAATTCCACGTGTTTGTGTCTTCATCACCACTTAACCTGCATGGGAATATTATGTGACTAGTGTTCTGTGTTCACATAAAATTGTAAACATTGTGTAGATCCCTTGACTGCAGATAAAAATATGTTTCTTTAAGTGCCTACTCATTGTATATTGTTCTGGGCAAGTTCAGTTCTTCCACAAACTGGGAAATGTTAAGATGGAGCTTGGGCTCTGCTGCATGGGATTATTGTTTGGTATCTCAGTACCTGCTGAAAAGTACCTGATGATGGATTAATGATATACTGCAATAACTCATTTTTAGCTTGTGTTTTTGTTTATAGAGTTCTAGTCCTAGCTTTAAAATAAATACATACATACATGTAGATATTTGATTAATAGCAGCTGATGCTAATTGCGTTCTATTTTGAACTGCCTTGCACAGCACTAGAAGAAGCAGCAAAGCGCTTCCAGGAGCTGAAAGCACAAAGAGAAAGCAAAGAGGCATTAGAAATTGAAAGGAATTCAAGGAAACCTCCACCTTATAAACACATTAAAGTGAGTTGGCTTTCTTTTCCTATTTTTATTCTGTGCATGAGTAAGCTATGATTTGAACCAATATTTGCTACAATTCAAGCTTAAGGAAATTGAAATACATCATTTTGCTGTTCTTCTCAAGACTCTTTTGTTCCGTCTTAGAGTGCCATAAAACATTCTTTTGGCAGGGTATTTGTGAAAGAGAGTTAATGGTTGAAGAACAGTTTTACCGAAGGTAGAATTTTGCTGGTTGCAAGCTGGTCTCATGTGTCTTAGATACATGCTGGCTATTGCAACTTACTAGACTTTGTTAACACTGAAACTCAATATTAGTAAGAATATCTACGGCTCATCCTACTGCAGAGTCTTAACTCTTGCCAGCAATTTTGGACACATAGGGCTTGGTGTTGTTTATTCAGTGTTTTTCATTTTAGTTGAAAGAAGTCCTAGTGATGTACTTGGTAAACTGTGTGTTTTAAAGTTCCTGAACCAGTAATTTTACTGGGGAAATACTCCTGCTGTACTATCTGCAGTCATGAGTTTTAATGTTCTTCAATTCCTCACTACTGGCTTCTCTGAACAGTGTATGTCCCTGATTAAGTTGGCAGCTGAGTGGCAACAGATGCCATCTGTAAAAGTGCATCATGTGTCTGCTTCTGAATTGCAGGAAGTATACTTGTTGTGACACGCTAGCGTCAAAAGAGTCTAGAAGAAAAATAATGACATAATCTTTGTTATCTTGCCTTCTCGTGTCAGTTGATGATTGGCCTCCAGTAAAGCTGTTGAGTTTGTGTTATTTGTGCATTGTCATCTTCATGTATTCTTTTTTCCTTTTTTCCCCCCCACAGTCCAACAAGGTAATAGGGAAGGTTCAGATTCAGGTAGCTGATCTGTCAGAAATCCCTCGCTGTAACTGCAAGCCATCAGATGAGAACCCCTGTGGCCTGGAGTCAGAGTGTCTGAACAGGATGCTGCAGTATGAGTGCCATCCCCAAGTGTGCCCAGCAGGAGAGCGATGTCAGAACCAGTGTTTCACCAAAAGACTCTACCCTGATGCTGAAATCATAAAAACTGATCGGCGTGGATGGGGTCTCAGGACAAAAAGGAGCATTAAAAAGGTAGAATTACAAAGGACAAAGGCTGCGATAGCCATCAGTGTGGTTTTATGTGACAACACTGCAATTCTGTGTACCTTAAGCAAATGCATACAAAAATTTCAGCACTCTCAGGTAAATGCTTTGTGTTAGACAACATGAAACTTCCATAGGGGAAGCAGTAATGGTGAAATCTGCTTAGCTGTTCTGACAGAAGCATCTTAACCTTGAACTATCTGAACTCACAGAAAGCAAGTGAGTTCCAGGTGATTGTGAATTTGTGAATTCTGTTCGTGGAGGGGAAGAGTGATTGTCGCATGCTTTGGAGGAAAGAGCATGCGTGTGTTTTCTCATCGCCCTAAATAAGGCCATTGAAAATTATGAAATCTAAGAGGGCTGGCAAAATAAGTCACTTGTTTTTCCTTTTTTTTTTTTTTTTTTTCCTTCTTCCTGTCATCCTTATCATAAGCCAGCAAATGAAAATCACAAAATGCAAGAGAAGCCCAAAGGGTAGGTGGAGGCAGCTTGAATTGTGAGCCCCTTTTCAGGGGGTTACTCTTAAGTCTGTCCTTTTGCCTTGTCTTTTTACGCTATTACAGTAACAGGCTGACAGCATTTTCCTGTTAGTGGGTTGCCTGGAGTGAGGGAGTTCACTGTATTACTCTTACAGATGTCTAGTAACAAGTCAGCTTTCTCACCCTCCTGGTGTTCAACTCTTCAGCCTGGATTTGTTTCAGAAGAACTCACAGGGGATTAATGAAAGACTTGAGGTGGTCAGGCTGCATTGGACAACAAACTTTAAAGGTCCTTAGAAGTTCAAGAAGGCAGAGAAGAATAATGAAGATACAGAGATTTCTGTTGATGGAAATGATGTTGCTATTATAATAAAAAGCAGCAAGGACTGACGAGCCTCAGGAAAGGACTTTGGCTTAAGTACTAGAATGGTTGGCAACTTTAAGAGTATTAGTGGGTGCAGTCAGTGAGGAGGGGGAATGGGAATATTCTTCCCTGACTGTCAGAAAGCCATTGGATGTAGATCACACTGTATTGCTGCACACTGTATTCCTGGGAATACCAACCTGGGATTCAGACGGGATATGCAACAGTTCATATGGAAAAACAAAATTTTACACTTGCTTATTGAAGTGTGAGAATCCTCGTCTAGCTGGATTGCAGTCTTGCTGTACTTCGAGGCAAGCGTGAGGATGATTGGCCTGGATTTCACCTCTGCTTTAACTTGGCAGGCAGAGGAATGGATCTGACGGACGGATGTGTGTTTTCCTCTTACTCATGCAGGCTTCGTTGTTTCTGAACAAGGAGATGGCTGAGCATACCTGAAGAGTAGAAGGTGCAGTCATGGCCATGGATGAAATTGGACACTTTAAGACTTTGGGACAAGTTGTTTTTGTCATGTAACCCACATCCTCAAGACTCTGCTTTAGAGAACTCTTTTGCTCTTGGTTGCCTTCATATTTTCTTCAGTTTGAGTTTGCACCCATCTTAACAGCAACAATATCCTGGAGCTTCTCATTGCAAGGAAACAGGCCATAGTTTTGCTGGACTCGAACTTCATGCGAGGATTACGCTGTTCTGCTCTGTAGAGAGAAAGCGACTGCTCTCCAGACTGGAAATTCTGCTGTGATGTTTTGGGTTGAATGATCACCGTGTTTAGCTCCCAGGGTAATCAGAAAGTCTAGATAAAAGCAAAGAGATCCTGAATTGATTCTTTTACTATTAAGCAATGGGATATTTAGCTGTATACACAGGTAGTGCATAGGCTAATCCACTGAAGAGGTCCTGAAATGTCAAGAGGAAAGCTTTGGGCTTATGTATAATATATTCAACTGTAAATTCTTTGCTTTTGTCCATTTTTACTAGACATCTACCTCCTTGGCTTTTTAAAATGTAGTTTACAGTCTCTAGAAATCTGAGATAGAGAAATATTATGTAGCAGTTAAGTGACAAGCATGCATGTAAGTAGGGTGATATTGGAGGTGTTTTAAGAGACCAGTTTCGGTGAGGATGCCGTTAACCGCTCCGTCCATGATAGGTGGAAGCTTCTAACTCTGGGACTTTGATTTCAACCTACACACATCTGACTGATGGGACAACAAGTACCTAGAAGAATAGTGGGGGGAAAAGCAGTGTTTAAAAACCTTTCAATACACTACAATTATTCTTGTCCCAAGTACCTGGTAAATTTTTATAGCAGGTTTTGGGATTTTTTTTTTTTATAGTAAAGTTCCTGTGAATTTAATATGCAAACTTTACAAATGCATTTGTGTCCTATGAGAACTTTACTGAAATCTGTTGGTGGTTCTGTTGAATTGTCCAGGTGTTCCCAGACACACAGGCTGAACTGAAAGCAACTGGGCAGTGAAGGGACTTTGTTTTTTTCCCTTTGATCTGGGCTAAAATTTTCAGAAGGTGCTAGGTGATTTTTATCAAGTGAGTGTGTGTTAGAAAAGACTATTCCAAACTGTAAATCAGTCTTCGCGAGTGCTAGGCTTCCGAGTCATTTAGGTGACTTACCTCTCAGAAATGTGACCCAAATTGCCTGATTTCCACCCTTATCCCTTTCACTTACCACTTTCCTCTTTCATGTTTGGGCTGTGACGGCCACCAGCGAGGGCACGCAGCGACAGGCATTGATGCCTGCAGCCCCGTCACATCTTTCAGGGCACCTCAGAAGTTGCTTGCCCAGGCATCTGCCCCAAGCATGGCTGACAGGGTGGCGCTTGTTAACATGTTGGTACTGTACATTACAGGAATTCTTCTTTAAATATCAGGTGCTTGTTGGACACTTGAATTTCAGTATTTCAAATAGCTATTTTTAACAGTGTTTTAAACCATCAGTAACTGGCTGGCTTGATAAAGTGGTGCTCAGAGTGCTGAGTATTGACTCCCTTGTATCAACGTATCAATCGTGTCCCAGCTCTTCTGAATTCCTTCAGGTAAAAGTTGGGAACACGCTGTTGGCCTGGAGGGCTACTTCTAAACATGTTTTAGCAATTAATTTTTTTACATTTACATTTTTTGTATAACCAGTGTTTCATTAAAGCTTTGTTACTGCAAATGTTCTGATTTTACTGACTATTAAAAGTCCTAATAAAAGTGAAGTATGTAGTGAAAATACTTGCCATTGTGATAGTTCATGTTTCCTTAGGAGTCTATGGATATTGTCTCATGGTCCTTTTTAAAAGAAAGCATGAAACTTTGAAGGGTTCTAGAGAATTGACAAATAGGACTTGTGTAGTGAATACAGAAACAGTGGTTGGCTCTGCTGCCTTTTTATTTTGTGTGAGCTTACTGCTTAGACAACAAATACCTGGTGTATGTAGTCATGTCTTGCCTACTAGATGGTTAAAGTTTAGAGTATGTTTTTGTAGGAAATGCTTTTTTCTGTGCTGTTTCCCTTTGTCACAAGAAACATTAGATAAGGTTTTCTTATTTTTGTTTTCCTTTACTTTCCAGGGTGAATTTGTGAATGAATATGTTGGTGAGCTAATTGATGAAGAGGAGTGCAGGTTGCGGATCAAACGTGCACATGAAAACAGCGTAACCAATTTTTATATGTTAACTGTAACAAAGGTAAATATTATGTCTTGTTCAATATAAACTGTTTATGGTTGAAACTAGGGGCAAAATGCTGACAGAAGCATCATTCCATGTTTGATGACACCTGAGTGTCAGTAGTGTCATCACAGTGACATCTGTGTTTCTTTTTAATGGAATGGATGAAAAGATACAGGCTTTCTGTTTCATCTCAGGTTGTGCACTCTGTGCCCGTTTCACTTCTGTAAGCACAAATACTCAGACGCTTTTTCATAAAACTAACTCTGCAGGGAAAAATTACCACTTTCAACTGATTTAAAATAAGCATAATTTTTGCTGCCTTAGCCATTAGTAGTCACTTGTCAGCAAGAAAGCTTTTTTTATTTGTAAGTACTAAATATGTCTTTGTCTTTTTATTTGAAGGACCGGATAATAGATGCTGGCCCAAAGGGGAATTATTCTCGTTTTATGAATCATAGTTGTAATCCAAACTGTGAAACACAGAAGTGGACAGTGAATGGTGACATTAGAGTTGGACTATTCGCTCTTTGTGATATTCCAGCAGGTAAAAAGATGGCACTGTTTTGCATGTATACTTTTGTCTTGAAGTGGCTAAGTTCCTAACTTGGCCTTTTTTTTTTCCTCTGAAGTTACTTAATACCAATGACGTTTATAGGAGCTCTGTTGGAGTGGAGACAAATATTTGAGTTCCAGTTTTAGCAGGGATCTTATAGTTAGAAATAGTTTGAAGCTGAAAGCTACTGCTAAAGCTAACTACAGGGTTTGCTGCTAAGTAGAATGTTAACTCTGTGTCATGTCAATGCTTACCATAGCATTGATGCTTTCACCAAGATTTGTCTGGTGTATTATCTTTCCATGTTAAGTGTTTTACCTGATCTGTCATTTTAACTGGATCTATGTGATAGAATAGCTGCTACTTCCAAAGTTTATGAAATCAGTACGCTATTTCAAACTTACCCTTTTAAAGCATGCTGCTGCTAGCTCTCACAGACCACAAAGAGATAAATGCTAATGAAATGTCATTGTCACAAGTCTGTCTTTCCTCAGTGTCTGTGTGGGTGAATTGTTTTTCTTTAAATTTTAGGAATGGAGTTAACATTTAATTATAATTTGGATTGCCTGGGCAATGGTAGGACCGAATGTCATTGTGGAGCAGAAAACTGCAGTGGTTTCCTAGGAGTGCGTCCAAAGGTACATGGATGAAAGTTGAAGCTTCTCTTCCCAAATCCAGAAATCTAGTGAAAGTAGGGCAAAGAGAGATTTCTGGTTTATTTAACTTTTTACTTCAGGCTATGTAATACTTTCCACCCTTGAAAGTCTCTAAAGATTTTACAGTTACGCACTGTAGTGCTATTGTGTCTAAGGTGAAGCTAATTTACCAAATTTTGTTAATTCAGATACATGTGAATAGGCATTTCTGGCTTTTATAGCTTAAAAACTTTTTTGAGTGGATTTAATTTGAGCATAGTCCATGCAAATAATAACCCAAAGTGGATTAAATTAATTTTAGTGCAAGAGGTTTATGAAGTGACTGTATGCTGTGATCTTTGTAATTGCTAGACAGCATTTGCAACAGCAAATGAAGAGAAGGTGAAGAATGCAAAATTAAAGCAGAAGAAACGGAAAATAAAAACAGAACAGAAGCAGATGCATGAAGACAACTGTTTCCAGTGTGGAGATGGGGGAGAACTAGTCATGTGTGATAAAAAGGACTGTCCCAAAGCATACCACCTCCTATGCCTTAACCTAACTCAACCACCTTTTGGTAAGAGCAATCGTATGGCTTCCTATTCATCTTTTCCTTCCTGCATCAAGACAGTGTTTGAGCTGAAATGCAGTATTCATTTACATTAAATGCAGCATATTTGCTTTTGCAGTACCACTCATTTTTAGAAAGACATCGGGTGGCAGTGTTCCTAAATGAGAAGCGATGGACAGAGAGGCATTGTAGTACTTGTTAATGTTTTTGTTGCATCTCTTGGATCAAATTTCATCCTCTTATTTTGATTGAAATACAAGCTTCATCTTGATGTCCCAAGGTCACCAAATGCAAATCATGTGATAGTTCAAACCACTGACATAGCAGGCATGATGTGTAGGGCTTGATTAATCAGTAAATTTGTTTAAATTATCTGCTGTATCCTGGTGGCACGTATCTTCCATTTGACTTTTTCCATGTTGAGACATAAGTTTTTGTAGCTAGGGCTCAAATTATTAAGCGATACAAAATCTTAATCTAATTGCAGAATTTTGTAAAAGCCCTTATCTCTCTAATCTTCCAAAGACTTTGGTGATAATAATTGTTGAGATTAGTCTATGATTAAATTAATCAAAAGGTTGCCGTGAATGAAGTTGAATCTGTCACATGCCTTTTCAGCATATTAGAAACATGGAAGCTCTCCTCAAAATAGCTTATTTGCTGGGGAAAGAAATGATAGCATCTTAGTGCCAAGAGCAACTTGAGTTGGTTTTTTTTTTTTTTGTTTTGCTTTGTTTTCCTTTGAAGTTCAGGGGAATTAGCCTGGCCCAGACTAGCTACGACTTCATTAGAGGTTTGGAGTCCCACCTTGGTGCTATTCTCACTCTTTGGGACGCAGGTCTTGACACACTAAATGTGGTATGTCATGTCCCTGTGAAGGAGAGCGCGCTCTGTTTCTGAGCAGTAACTCAGACAAAAGACACTTCAGGGAGGCTTGGACACAGCAAAAAAGGGAAATTAAAAGCTTCTTGCTGCTATGTTCACTATACCTTTGCAGTGTGAGAGGTCAGCACATGGTCATACAAATACACGTCTGAATGGTTTGGGGGATCTGAGGTTTTTTTATGCTCAAACATATTTTTACACAGCTTGCTCTTCTCTGAGCCATTTCTTGCTTATTTTTCAAAACTAATGCATTCAGTCTTCTACCTTAAAGTACACTGCAGGTGAATTAAAACTTAATTTGGAGATACCCATCTGAGCCAGTACTGTGTCTGGATCAATAAGAGGTGCTCACAAATCAGAAAAATGTACAAAACAACCTCTCCATCTTGGAAGGATGTTTGGTGTCTTGACGCCAAAGGAGGTTGATCTAACCATTTTAAGGTCTAGTTACGCATGCAGCAATGTTTTGAGCCAAGTGAGGCTTAAAAAACACAAAATGACTAAGAACTGTTCCCAGTCAGATTCTTGTAAATGAGAAGCAGAAGTAGTGCTGCAGTAAGAGCTGATTTTTCTGAACTTTCTTTGCCATTCATCTGAACAAATACAACATGGAGTAAGGGTTAAAGGCCAGTGCTGTCCCCAAAATGCACTAATTTCAGCTTCTTGTCTCTCTCTTCCCCCTTCCCCTCCATCCTCAGGAAAGTGGGAATGTCCGTGGCATCAGTGCGACATCTGTAGCAATCCTGCAGTTTCATTCTGTGAGTTTTGCCCTCATTCATTCTGCAAAGATCACGAGAAGGGAGCCTTGGTGGCATCAGCATTGGATGGCCGTCTCTGCTGCTCCGCACATGACCCCAAATCTCCTGTGGCACCTGAGTACTGGAGCAAGATAAAGTGCAAATTGGAACCACAGAATCCTGTAGAAGAAGCAAAGGAGTGAATTTGACTAAAAACAAACAAAGGAGGGGGGAAGAGGGGCAAACAGGCGATGAACTTGAAGAGACTGCTATGACACATTCAGTCTTTGTCATCGAAGCCGTGTGTGAATTGGGAACGGGACCACTTACTCTTAGCAAGCAGAAGCAGGCAGTGATGTTTGTTTTTTATTGTTTGGTCTTTCTTTTACCCTTGAATGTGCTGCAGCAGCTCTTACTGTTGGAAACCAGAAACATCTTGGCCTTCAAAGAAAAATGTAGACCTTTTGACAGTGAAAAGAATATTCTGTTTAAAACATGTTCTTTTGAGTGTAGAAAGCAAAGCATAGAAGCATATTTATTTATTTAATTTTTAAAGGGTGTTGAAGATCTGGTTTTGATCAGTCAATGTGTCTTTAAAAACAAAATAGCAAAGCCAACGTAACTTTTATGTCTAGTTTAAGAAAAGAAGATAGCGTCCCCACTCTATGGCATCTCAATGTTACACAAGACAGATGTGAGTTTCAGACCAGGTGACCCTGAAATGCCTCCATTCCAGTACTTACTTATAAAGGCATTTTGAGAAGGTAGGTTATGTATCATGTTAACTTATGAATATTATTGTAAAGCTTTTCCTATGAGAAATCAGGTGTATGACTTGGAAGTGCTTGTAACATGAGATTTAGCATTTAAGGAGGGAAGAAATCATGGTTCCTTGCTCGAGAGCTATAATTGGTGTTTGCAGACAGGTGGCAATTCAGAAAGAGCTTAATTGCACAATTGTAATTTCTTTATCCTGCCTAATTTGAAAAACCTTTGTAGTTGGAGCCTCCTGACCTCGGTCACATACTGCAACGCACTCAGAACTGAAGTCTTAATCCTGCCAGTGGGAGCTCTGCCACTGACTTCTTTAGATGGAGGATTGTTCTGCGTGTGTGTATTTGTCATCTGCTAAGTCTGCACTTGTTTTATGGCAGTTGTATTAGTGTGATTCTTTATTGCTGCCTTCTCAGACTCCCATTGGCTTCAAAGGAAATTCGAGCGCTTAAGGAGACCAACCCATGTGCATCTTTGTTTTGCTTGAATGTTTGGATTTTTTTTTGCTGAGAGAGGTCTTCTAACTCTAATCTTCATTGTTTATGGAGCTAAGAAAAAATCTCAGCAGTTCTTCAGTGAACAGGGTATTTTCTGTCTGGGTAAGGGGCCGTATTCGCAGCAGCCAGCTTCAGCCTCATGAGACAGTTCTGTCTTGGATTTCCTGTGTTAATCAGTAGAGAGACAGGCTCCTTCAGTGAGGCTTTTGAAGTGGCTTAGATAGGCTCCTGCTCCAGATTTTCTTTTGAAAACCTATCCTCCTCCGTTTCTTGTGCAAGGAGCCTGGGGGCACTAGTTTCCCCAGGCTGAAGTTAGTCTTTGGTGAACCTCCTTCCCTAGCCCCCAGTCTTACAAAGCACTGTGCATCCCCCCCTGCCCTGGTGGTGTTAGAGTGTACTTTTGACTTGTATGCTGGCAAACTTCGTGCTAACTTTTTGCTAATGGGTATTGAAAACAATCCTGAATGAAAAGAATTACTATCAAGTGTTGCTGGCATCTGGCTGAATTAAGCCTTTGAATTTAAGAATTAAGAAACTTGTCTCTGGAAAACTGCTTATGTAAACCTACAGGAACATCGTGACTTCTCAGTTCAAGATAGTAATAGGCTGAAAAAGTACATGTGGGATTTTAGAACAAGTCTTGCCTCTGGGTGGCGTCCTTCTTGTCCTCAAATTTCTGTATGGGGGGAAATTTTTTTGTGTGCAATTGTAAAATTACAAAATACACTACAATCTCTTTAAGCAGCTGCTGTGCCATTTAACTGATCTGGCAGTTCATCTTCTGAAGGTCTGCAGATGCCTTTCCTACAAACTTGGGTGTGTCTTGGGTGGCACAACTGTGCAGGCATCTCATGGGTCAGTTTATGGTACAGAGGGCTAATGGGATCTATAAAGCACTTCATCTTGTGGTCCGTACTACAGTGAATGTCTGAAACACTACTCTTGCTTGAAAACAGTGCTATATTTTGGTATTTTTTACAAAAAAAAAATTTACAAAAAGGATTTTATTTTTCTTAACATTTTATGTGATAAATGTCTCTTTTTAAGCTCTTACTGGGGGTGTTTAACCTTTTCAGAAATTCCAAACATAGCTCTTGCTACAGTGTCTGTAAAGCCCGATGTGTTTACTTTATATTATTTATTAGGCTTGGTAATGTTCAAATGATTTTCTCTTAGGAAGTCAGAGCATTCTGAATATTGCAGATATGCTGTTGTGTGAGTGCACCTACATACTTCTTTTCATTCTGCGTCTGTGGTGACTTAAGGACCGGAGGGAAATGGTGTGGTAGCACCAGAACGCCCTCGCGAGCATGGGACATGGCAGGGAGCAGACAAAGAGCCATGGACCGTCAGTCGCCACGTGAGACGTACTGCTGTGACGTGCCGGTGCGCTGAGTATCGCAGAACATGTGAAGGTTCACAGAAGGCTTTAAAAACTTACAAAATGCTGTGAATTGAGGCCTGCTGCTATTCCTGTGCCATGCCACTTGATGTCTTGGTTAACTTTGTTTTCAAGCTTCTCACAGGTGCTCCTTTTTTCCACCAAAAATTATTAATAGCCAACAGCTGGGCTTGGACTTAAAAGGGAAAATGGGAGATGGATTTCTAAACTTGTACAGCATCTGAACAAAAAGATTGAACTGGATTTCATGCTATTGGAGAGAAGGTGAACCTTAACATTCTGAGATAAGGAAATACCTAATTCAAAGTATCTTCGTAACTGTAGAGGGTTTGTTCTGTATGCCAAACACAAAATGTTAAAATATACGTTTTAACCACATTTTTGCAAACTGAATAACAACAATGCAATTTCTTTGTAAAAAAAAAAAAAATAATTTAACAGCTGTTTTGATTAATTGGCATCAGCAGAGAGGGAGTCAGCTGCTGAGTTAAATTTGTGTGGTCTCTAAAATGAGATGAGTAATATTGGATAGTTTGGCTGTTTCTTGCTGAGGCCTGAAAGAAATCCACAGAACCGCTGGTGATTTCAGCTGAGAACATAAATCTGCTGTTTAAGACTGTCAGTCGTTCCTTAACTGGAATGCACTGTCACACTTTTCCCTTTTGTTTTAAATTTTTGAGAGCACATCACAATTCTGGCGAACGCCTGACTCCGGCTCTGTTGCCTGTGTGCTCTCTCTAGCGCAGTGTCTGAGCTGCTCTGCAAAGTTAACGGGATTTTGTTGTTTACTGGAGCTTTTACTCTACAGTTTGCACCTAAGCACAGTGCAGTTGTTCTGCAGACCGTGGCCAAATGGTGCAATGGCTGGTTACTACCATTTTCTAAATACATGGTGCAAGCATTAGTTATTGTAGCTTTCAGATTATTAGTATAGACTTGTCCTGTCAATAGACTGTTGAAGGCATTTGCAGCTCAGGAAGGATAACATTAAAGGCAATTTTATGGGCAAATTACCTTCTCTGGTCACCACCATGGTCTTAGAGAATCTGTTAAAATGGAGTAATAGGGCTGGAATGTTTAATTTTGGCCTTTCTTCAAAAAAACTTCTTGTATCTTAATTTCAGGATAGAATGGGAAAGACACAATTACTAGACGTAATTAACAATGAGCATAAAATCTGTATATATTGAAACTTTACAGAAATATGGGGGTGGGGTGGGGGAGGAGGGTGGGAGAGGGGGGTGTCCAACGCTGGTACGAAGTAGTCACTTTAACATTGAAACCTCTGCCTCATTGAATTCAGGGTTTAATGTACTTGAAGCTCTGCGGTTCCTTATACAGCTTTTTTATTTATACATAACTTTTTTTGTATACTACATTGAAAATGTCTTTGACTTCCCTGAAGTTACTTTCTGCTCCCACTGTACAGTGAATCTATGGCAAATGGGAGAGTTTTTCAAAGCAGCTGTCTCGGACTTGTGTGTGTTCAAGAAGTGTGTTGCATGAGAGATGGCAGCCTTGGAGTAATGCTGTCCGTTTGCTTTCAGTTTTCCATCAACTTTCCCCTACCATTTATCTTTGTGTAGCAAAAACATTTGCACTTACAATACACTCCTACACTTTGGATGTATTCACAATGTTGTTCTGAGGAAAAAAGACAAAAAAAAAAAAGGCAAAAAAAAAAAAAAAAAAAAAAAAAAGCTGTTTCCTAGTATACTCTATTCCTGAGTGACAAGCTCAGGTCCTTATTACCCCCGTGAGGGGCTATCTCACTGCTCTGGAGAGAGGGGAGTTGTTAGCTGAAACGCTGTCTGTGCTTTGCATAGACGACCTCTGTCGTTAATGTGAAATCAAAAAGGGAAGACGCGTCTGAATTTGCCAAAGCCATTCACTCATTCTCTGTTTCTCGCGTGGTACTAACTGCCCGGGGGGGCTGCGCACGAGAGCGAAGCCAGCCGCCTTCGCTAGCGCTGTCTCTTCCAGCTCTGGAAGAGCATGGCCGTGAGGTGGTCCTCTCCAGACGTCCTAGCGCAGCCACGTGCTGGACCCTTCCGAGCAGTTCTTACGTGCTTTTGGGTTGTAAACAGACTGGATGAAAAAACAAAAACAAAAAAAACCCAACCAAACCCATTTCCTATTCACTGGTGGAGCTGTATCTCATTTCTGGTGTCACTTTTCCTTTTCAAACAAACGGTCGCGCGTTGCCACAGAAAACAAGGTGATACCGCGCTGTTTCAGCTGGCTGGTAATAAGGGGTTTTGTTGCGCGAGGGGTGTGTGCGTATCTGGGGGTGCTGTGAGAAACGAAACCCGTTTGTTCCCATGCGAGTGATGTTGCACAACACGGATACCTGCAGATTCCGTTTCCATTCCCATGTACTCTTAATCTGTAAGGATGACCTTTGTAGAGTCGTTATTTCTGTAGAATTTGTTTATCTGTAACAAACTTTGTAGATTCTGTGAAATGTTATTTTAACGAAATCACTCAAGTCTTTAATAGCAAAGCATCAATATTCACTGAAGTCGGTATCTTAAGAGTTTTTGGAAGTTGACTAGAAGCTCTTGACACTAGCGAAGTAGTGTTAAATTTCCCTGGCGATGTTCCACTGGGGCATTACTGTATTATGACTTGATGTTGCCGCATAGACTTTGAGATATACGATATTTTGGGGGTTTTGTTGTTCGGCCTATGTTCTCTTGCATAGTGTGAAACCTGTAAAGCTTGGTTAACCTGTATATAGATAGCTTACTGTCAACTAGTTATAGTGTATCTAGGATTGCCTGTAATATTTTAGCTTCTTACTGAATGTGTGTGATGGTAGGAACATATAATTTTTGTACATTATATTTACTGAGATGTTGCCTTTTTTATTTTACAAATACTTTGGAATTCAGATGTGTTTTTGCTTCCGTGAGGATTAATTTGGAAAGGTTTTTAATGACATTCCACTGATTTGAACTTTTGCTTGAGGTTGACTTCAATAAATCGTTCTGGATGTTCCAACGACGAAACGCTTCTCCCTCCCTCTCGCTGCCG